>NC_143583.1:138489357-138789357 GCF_048544385.1 Mastigoproctus giganteus
AGAAACTTGAGTACGTTTAAAAACGAGCATCAGAACATTGACTCTTTTTTTTTTTTTTTTTTGCAAGATCTAAGATTCTGTCTTAGTTAGTTAGTTATTTGGTTTTTAGGAGCATTAGCAACTAAGGCCATATTGCTCCGTGATATGCGGTGGTCATTCCCTGACCTTTCCGCATCCTCCGTATTTGGTGGTGTCGGGCTCGAACACCGGTCTAATCAAGAATCGTGTGCTACGCACTGCTGCTCCTTCCCACCTGCCTACGGAGGCGCCTTTCTGTCTTAGAAGGATTGAAATGAACTAAGATTTTTTTTTCCCCACTGGGGAATTAACCAGAGATCACTATTTAAGGAACTGGTGTTTCATGCTGTATCTGGTTGTAAAAAGTAAGGTTTCTGAAACTGAAATGTAATGTAGTAGTATCAGCAAAACCACAAATGTGATTTCCAATCATTGGAAAGTCATTATTAATAAACAGGAGGAAACCAATTGATATAAGAATAAAACTGAGGAACTTCTGCATTAGTAAGAAGTTAGAAGGCAGAGTAATCGTCATATATAGTGGGCAGTAAGAGAGAAAAAAAGTTTTCCTACTGCAGAAAAAAAAAAAAAAAATAGAAAACCATAAGTTGGAAGCTAGTTTAGAAGACCTTTATGCTAAACATGATCAAGAGCCTTTGGAATATTGAAAGCAATGGGTTTTCTGATGGGCTATTCATGGAATTTGTACAAAGATGAGTAACATTGAGGACCCATATTTGTGAACATTATTTAGTTTTAAAGTTTCAAGACAGTGTAAGAGTTAGCAGTTGGTAAATTTTTCCATAACTCTGGAAAGAGTTGAAGTAGGGAGGGGATTTGTTACCAGATCCAGAAATTAGTTGGATACATGTAAATTCTACGCAAAAACCAAGGGACGGGTGAAATAGCAGTGAGTATGTATAATAATAAAAAAAAAAAAAAAAAAAAGCGACTGACTGTGGAACGTGTACTTTAAAAATAATTTTAGAAATATCATCAGAACCTGCAGATTTCAGCACATTAAAATTGCAGGATTGATTTTCTACTTGGAGACCAAGAGAGTCATTCAATTGGATGTGTTTCGGATGACAGTATGTTTACTAATATAACTGATGCAATAAAACCACCTGAATGAAAGGTCAAAGTACGGATGGGCAAAAGTTGCAGCCAGTAACTATACAAGAAACCAGAAATCGACTCCTACTTGGACAGACAGCTTTATAAAAATCAAGTTTAGATTTATTAATAACTTGTTTACACTCTTGTATGGGCAGAAAGTTAGGCTTGTGTTCTCTTGTGTGTAGACAGAAAAGTTAAACTTGTGATCTTGATTAAAAGGCAATTATGGTATGCATAATCATGTATTCACCACCCTTCATAAATTTTCTCAAAAAACATAGTTTAGACAAAGAACAATAGTTTAGTGTGGAAAGAGGAATAAAGGATTTCACTTCCTGAAAGAATAATTTTAGCATTAGCAAAGGCACATGATGCAAGAAAGCAAGCTTATTTAGCATCAGCCAAAAAAAAAAAAAAAAAAAAACATGCACCGTTCTCATTTCACCCATCCACTCACTCCAAATGTTTGTCTAGTTCTGCCTTGAATCTATTTAAGCTATCAGCTTCCATGGGTACCTCTCCTGAGTCCAAGGAAGCTCTCATAATTATGGCTAAGGGTTTGCTTACTTCCCTTGCTGCCTCCTTTAATTTAACTGGAAAGATTCCATCCACCCCAGATGTCTTTCTTATGTTTATCTTCAACAACGTCTCCTCCACTTTACTCTCAGTAATTACAATATTATCTAGCTTACTGTCAGAGTTTAATACATCTCTGGCATTCCCCTCTCTGATTAACTCCTCATGTGTGAACGTAGATGCAGAATATTCATTTAGTGTGTTAGCTACCTGAGCAGGATCATCAACAGTTGAACCATCGATATCAAGTGGACCAATCTGACTCATCCCCATCCTTCTAAAGTTTACATAAGTAAAGAACTCCTTGCTGTTTTTATTTGCATCCTTTTCCAAAGATTTCTCGTAATTTGCATTTGCCTGCTTAACCTCCTTTGTGATTTGGTTACAGACCAGCTTATGCAGCATCAGCTAAAAAAAAAAAAAAACCACTTCCATTTCACCCCTCCGTTCGTTCGAAATACCTGTCCAGCTGAGCCTTAAATTTATTTAGGCTATCAACTTCCACAACAAGGGATGGAAGTCTGTTCCACCAACCAACTATCTGCTGGCTAAAGGCAAATTTCAGCACGTCTTTCCTCAATCTGAATTTATGCCCTCTCAGGTGATTATTCTGAGCAAGAGGGAGAATCCCGTTGGCATTGAGCATGCTCAAACCAATCAAGGCTTTATACACTTCTATCAGATCACCTCGTTTGTGCCTAGTCTCCAGACACTGTAATTTGCAAAACTTAAGCCTTTCTTCATAAGAGCAAGCCTTTGTTCCATTCACTAATCTTGTTGCCCTTCTCTGTACTCGTTCCATCAGCTCTACATCCTTCTTGAAATGAGGCCTCCAGACCTGTATACAGTACTCAAGGTGTGGCCTGACCATTGCCTTATACATGGAATAATCACCACCTTATCCCTGCTAGAAAAATTCCTATATATCATTGACAAGACACCATGAGCTACTCTTGCAGCCCGTCTGCACTGCTCAGAGAACTTCATATCTACCTGCACTATTACCCTCAGGTCCTTTTCATTCCCTACCACTGTCAGTGTAGTACCACAGAGTTGATACGTTGCTCTGGGGTTGCTGTTTCCATATGTAGTACTTTACATTTGTCAATGTTAAACTTCATTTGCCACCTCTCAGCCCATCTGCTCAACCTTTCCAGATCCTGTTGCAGCAGCATAGTGTCAGTAGTGTCCTTGACAACCCTGCCAACCCTTGTATCGTCTGCAAACTTGGACATTAAGCTTGATATACCATCATCAATGTCATTTATAAATACAGAAAACAATAGCAGACCCAACACTGAACCCTGAGGGACTCCACTAATAACATTAGTCCACGATGAGCAGTGTCCATTGATTATTATTAATAGCCATATGGTGCAAGGAAGCCTGAGGCTTATGCTGCACCAGGGAAAAAAAAAAGTTCCTGAGAGAGAGAGAAAGTCAAAAGTAAAGGGAATCACCAAGAAAGAGAAGAATGATGATATCCAGCTCAGGACCCTGGGTGTGCCAAGCCCATACTCACCAGATGTAGCCCCCGGGATTACCACTCTGTCTTCTCCCCCTCAGCCATCCATTTATCCATAGCAGCAATTTTCCTCCAATGCCACACTGTTCCAATTTGTGCAGCAGTCTTCCATGTGCAACAGTATCAAAAGCCTTTCTAAGATCCAAATATATAATATCAAAGTTATTCCCTGCATCCAGTTCTTTTGTGACTGCATCATAGTATCCAATCAAATTGGTCAGGCAAGACTGTCTTAACAAAACCATGCTGTGTCTGAGCTATAACTGAAGTCTTATTATTATTATTAATATCCATATGATGCAAGGAAGCCTGAGGCTTATGCTGCACCAGGAAAAAAAAATTTCCCAATTGAGAGAGAGAGAGAGAGAGAGAGAGAGAGAGAGAGAGAGAGAGAGAGAGAGAGAGAGAGAGAGAGAGAGAGAGAGAGAGAGAGAGAGAGAGAGGAGTCAAAAGTAGAAGGGACTCACCAAGAAAGAGAAGGATGATATCCAGCTCAGGACCCTGGGTGTGCCAAGCCCATACTCACCAGATGTGAGCCCCCAGGGGTAAATCTAGATGATCCTGCAGTGCTTCTTTAACCAGTGCCTCCATTAATTTTCCTGGAACAGAAGTTAAACTCTCAGGTCTATAATTACTTGTGTCAGCCTTTGATCCTCCTTTGTGAATTGGGGTCACATTTGCATATCTCTAGTCTATGGGTACCTCCCCTGAGTCCAAAGAAGCTCTCATAATTATGGCTAAGGGTTTGCTTACTTCCTTTGCTGCCTCCTTTAATATAACTGGCTAGATCCCATCCATCCCAGGTGCCTCTTTTATGTTTATCCTCAACAATTTCTCCTCCACTTTCCTCTCAGTTATTACAAAATCATTAGCTCACTGCCAGAGTTTACTGCACCTCTGGCATTCCCCTTCCTGAATAACTCATGTGTGAATGTAGATGCAAAATACTCGTTTAGTTTGTTAGCCACCTGAGCAGGATCCTCAACTGTTTAACCATCAATATCCAGTGGACCAATCTGATTCATCCCTTTCCTTCTAGAGTTTGTATAGGTAAAGAACCCTTTTCTGTTTTTCTTTGCATCCTTTGCAAAGGATTTCTCATAATCTGCCTTTGCCTGCTTAATCTCCTTTGTGACTTGGTTACAGACCAACTTATATCTATCATAAGCTTCCACGTCACCCATTAATTTATACGTATCCCATGCATTTTTCTTCTCTGCTCTATGTCTCATTAGTTCATCTGACATCCATTTAGGCCTAAACCTTGAACAATATTTCTTAGTTGGTAGGTTTTTTTTTTTTTTTTTTTTTTTGGTAGTTGTTGGCACATAGGCTTCTGTGGCCATAATGCACCTCCCAAGGTTTTTGCAGTACTTTGATCCAACCCGAGGCGGGAATCGAACCCGCGACCTTTGGGTTGCCAGGCAGGCACTTTACCCACCCGGCTAGCCCGGTCGGCTAGTTGGTAGGTAAAGCCTAGTAGCTTCCAAGATAAGTTCTTTGAATGCTTCCCATTTTGAATTTGCTGTTGGTAACATCATCAGTTGGTCCCACTGTATAGAATTTAAATACTGTCTCAGACCATTGTAGTCGCCTTTACGAAAGCAAAAACCCTTCCCTTTACCCCTGATGGTAGTTACCTCTTTGAGTAAATCCCACTTCAGCACACTGTGATCACTGCCACCAAATCCCCCATTATCTGCAGATTCTTAATGCATGAAGAATCACTACTGATAATCAGATCAAGAGTATTACTCCCTCTAGTTGCCTCCCGAACATGCTGATGTAGAAAACAATCATCCAATAAATCTCCAAAAGCCTTGCTGGTGTGTGAGTGACCAACCCACAAATTCCAGTCAATATCTGGGAAATTAATATCCCCCATTATAAGACTGATTTACTGGCCCACTCTATTTCCCTTTACAGTTTTTTATTATACTCATCAGAATCATTAGGCCTATAACACACCCTTACTCTCAATTTTAATCTTCCAGTGCTTATGTCACACCAAACTGACTCGACACTGCACTGTCCAGTGATGTCGACTGGCTTCACTTCCTTGGATTTTGTGTTTCTTAACTAATAGCATAACCTCTCCTCCCTTCCTATCCTGTCTATCCTTTCTGTACACATTGTACTCCTGCATTCCTTATACCTGTGTGACACCACGTCTCTGATATCCCAACAATATCTGCCTTTGATGTTTTGAGCAGTACCTCAAATTCATCAATTTATTTACCAAACTCCTAGCATTGGTGTACACGCAAGTATACATGCACCTGCTCCTATTCTTAGCTACCCTGACACAACCCATGTATTTACTTGTACCGCAATGACTCCCAGCAGTCTCTGAAATATCCTGCATCATGTTTTCCAGGCTGCTGCTCATTCCAATAGTAGCAGTGCAAGAATCACTTTCACCTCTGCCAGTGGCTACTGTTAATCTGTTAGTCCTTGTATCCCCCCCACAATCTAGTTCCGACCCACCTAACACTGTCTCGATAGTATCAGCAAATATTCTTGCACCCTTTCTATTTAAGTGTATCCCATTCCTGTAGAAGCAGTCTCTACTCTTAACAAGTACAGTCCAGGCTGAAATAAATTCTACCACTTGAGCCTTGCACAGTCTTTCCAGGGCCGAATTGATTGACAAGGCTCTCATCATATACTCCCTCCTATCGTGTTTGGGCAGAATTGCAGACACTTTCAAATTCAACCCTAATTCATGGCTTTTTTGAACAGTGACCTGTACTTGTTAAGTAATTCTGCCGGTCTCCTACTCTTAATATCATTAGTGCCAATGTGTACAACTATATCACCTTTTGTGCCCTTAAAAGATGATATCTGCTCTACAATGTCATCAACCTTTGCCCCTGTCAGTCATACCCTGGTCCAGTTCCACCTATCCTTTTTACAAAGCATGTTCACCATTTCCCTGACAATAGAGTTATCAACAACTACTAGTTCCTGTGGAACTAGCGCATTCTGCCTTGGGGGTGCCGCTGTGTTGCGTGATGACCAAGTGCAAGCTCTGGTGTTGATGTGGGCTGCCGAGAGCTTGATGGGCCCTCATTTTAGATCCTTTGAGGGCATCCACATATAGGCCCATAACAATGCCGAGTTGTCTCCTGATTTCCTTACACTCCTTACATCACATACACACAAAGACATCCCCCATGGCAATATGTCCCGTACCTGATTGCTCCACAAACATCATGCAAGCAGTGCATTTTAAAAGGTTGTGATTCAGAGGGCAACTTCCCCCTCAGGTCTCCCCTGAGCCACAGCACTCCCATTAACTTGAGCCTTTTGCTTTGCTGCTCTGGTCTGAGTCATGATTTCGATTTAATTTCAATAAAATTGCAATTTCCGTACAAAATTATAACCCTGAACTTGTATCTCAACACAGTTATAACGCTATATATATTTTTCAGCATCAAGTATTATCTACGAGTTCCATTTATATAACTTCCATATCAAGTTATGTATTAATTAATTATGTTACGTTTGTAATCTAAGTCGTTATATGTATATAGTTAAAAAGTACAATTTAATTGAAAATGAAGTTTAACAAGATTAATAGATTTTACTGATTGATTGACTATATTATATTATATACTATACTATACTATACTAAGCTTTCGCTATCTAGTTCGGGATATATGTTGTATCGTATAACAATGGCGGCAAGTTGCGAACGGTAAATCTACGTACGCTTAAGTATTAATTAATTTCCAAATCTCGCTGTCTCAATTCAGAATAAACTAAGGATCCTGACGAGGTCTATAAGCTACTTTTAGAAAATAATTTGATATAACAATTGGTCAATAAAGCGGCTAAATATGGCTATAAAAACTTCTCGTTCAGCAGAGCTGCAACTTGTAACACGTGGATTTAATACCTTTACCGATACTAAATAATCAGAGGCGGATTTAACGGCGGCCGCACCGGGCGCGCGTCCTAGGCCCCGACTTCTGAAGGGCCCACGCAAAACCCCAACAAATTAGTTGAACATATTAGTTCAACTAATTTGTTGGGGTTTTGCGTGGATAGTTGAACATATTAGTTCAACTAATATGTTCAACTATTAGTTCAAAACTTTGTGATTATTATTATGCTATTATTAATTATATTATACATATATTATATTCAAATTTTATTGTAAATAAAACATTAATAGTACATAAAATTAATATTAATATTAATAGTACATAATTTCAGAAATGTTTCTCACTATTAAATTCAAAAACAGGATACTTTTGCAAATGATCTTCATATTTGCAAAATGATCAAATTTTTTTTCTTTGAGATCCTTAGCCATTTCCAAAAATTGATATTTATATGCAGAAATACTACTAATCATGTCACCCACATTTTTTTTTTTTTTTTCCCCCCTTGTAATTCTAAATTCAAATCACTTAATTTACTGGTAAAATCTGCCAAAAAAAGCCAGATCTTGCAGCTGCTGATAATCATCTCCACAATTTGATCAACATTTTTTTTTTATTCATTCAGCAAATTTCGAAATCTGTAGAAACTTACTTCGACTCAGCCACTTCACATCTGTGTGTAATATCAGATCTGGTTCATTTTCATCAAGGTGCATTTTGAACAGTTTCCTTTTAAGAGATTGTCCTCTGTTGGAATTCACGATTTTGAAAGCTATGTTGTTATTTTTGGTTTTTAGGAGCATTAGCAACTAAGGCCATATTGCTCCGGGGATATGCGGTCATTCCCTGACCTTTCCGCATCCTCCGTATTTTGTGGCCACGGGCTCAAACCCTGGTTTAATCAAGAAGCATGTGCTACGCACTGCTGCTTCTGCCCACCTGGCTACGGAGGCACCTTGAAAGCTATGGTCATAATGCTTTAAGTACTTAATCTTTTGCTGGCTAACACTTTTTGGTGGATGATACAGTGATAAATCAAATAATCTAGGAATTCATCATCCTTTTGGCACAATGCGATGAATCTGTTAAGATGCCCCATCATGCTTTAGCTCCATCTGTTGTTATTGATGCGAGCTTAAAGAGTGATAATTTTATTTTTTTCGATAAAATTTTTGAATGCGTTAAATATATTAAGACCTCTAGTTCTTTCTTTTAACGAAACCATACCCAGCAGATCTCTAGTGGCAGAATCATCGAAAACCATACGAATAACAACGAGCAATGTCACTGACGTCTGTTGTAAAGAAAAGGACACACTTTTCAATGAGCACACAATTGTTTGCTCACATTTTTACTCATTTTTTTGATGCTTCCCATCACAGTATTTCAAAATAATTGCAGATCTTGAAGGGCACTTTTAATTCCATTTTTGTTCTTAAAATTTTCAAAAAGCAAATCCATTATTTCTAAAAATGCATCTTTGATGAATTGACCATCAGAAAATGGTTTTCACTTTTTTGAAAGAAATGACTCACTTTAAATAATGCCGCAGTTACTGCTTTAGATTTTAAATTAGGTGTCACGAAGAAATTTTGTTGTGCAAATAATCTGGATTTAAGTTCTTTTAATTTATTTTTTCTTAGGTCACTATTTGGCAGAAAATTCCGATTGGTATTTACCATGGAGCGCTTTGAAGTGCCTTTCTAAATTTCCTTTTTTGGGTATAGCCACAGAAGCATTGCAGATCAAATAACAATATTTTTCTTTCACCATTACAAAAAAGTATTCTGGTTCCCACTCTTGATGAAAATGATACGTTTTACTCTTTTTCATAGTATTCATTTTAAATCGAAGGGTATTAAATTCACATATAAGCACTGTCCAGTTATTAATATTAAGTAAGCCAAATAAGAATTCGACACATACGCTATGCTGTCCTCAACGTAACTTTGTGACTTTTCACTAGAAGCCTAGTGGCTGCATGGCGACAAGAGTGGTCATGTGGTTCAATGGATTTGTAATAAGTGTATGCAGTGGGGTGCATAATAACATTTAGATTTTGACTAATCTATTTTTTTATATATATTTAAAATTTGTTGCAATTGACTGAAAGGAAAGCCGCGATTGACTTGTTGGCCACCCCTGCTATAACATATGTGAATATGTGTATATGTAATGGGCGGCACCTAGAACGTCTGTTCAACTCTGCCTCGTGTCTCTGTGAAGAACAGTATCACTACAAACGGGCCAGATATGTGTGTGACGTAGGTTTGTGTGTGTGTTCTGTTGTTATGTTCTGGCCACTTGGCTACCCAGAAGCATCAGTCACCTGGACAGATGATTCTGGGTACTCGTCCACACCACGGGAAGATGGGCCAGTTCCAGTAGAGCACGTAATGCCTCAAAAGAGACTCTGACCCACCTGATGTTGCCGAAAGGTGGGCCAGATGCCCATTCCAGAGAAAAAAGGAAGGAGAGAAAAGATAAAAATAAATAAATAATAATAATAAATAAATAAATAAAATAATAATAATAAATCAATAAATAAAATAATAATAATAATAATAGTAATAATAAAATAATAATGATAATAATAAAGTAAACACAACCCGTGGTGCTGGTTAAAAAAAAAAAAAAAAAATCATTAGCGAGGAAAAAAAAAAAAAAAGACACGTTGCGATAAAAAAAAATACTAAATAAATAAAAGAAAAAAGTAAAATAATAATAAACTAATAGTAAAAGAAAGAAGAAAAAAAAAGGCTAGTCTTCAATAAATACTCTTGTATCCAGAATAATTCAGATGTGGAACTGATGACCTTTAGGATCAGTGCAATGACAATTCATGCAAACATGAACCATAGAAGAAAATAAATCAGAGAAGCAAATTATTGTCCCGCTTACACAGTTGGATTTGGTGGATTGTTCTGGTGCGCTAATCTGGCGTTGATTCTTCTTCTGCGAGAAAACATCTCGGAGGCAAAGTTCTGAAGAGCTGTGAGATGATTCTTATTATGCAGAAGCATTTCCTCTTTCTCTAGAGAGATCTGGAACGTCAGTTCGGAGCTTCACCCTAAGATCGTCGTAGATTGCACAGTTAAAGAGCAGGTGACTCCAATCTTCTGTATAGCCACAGCTGCAGAGATCGGTGTGATGCAAGCGAAACTGAAAGAGTTTTTGATTGAGAGAGCCATGTCCTGTTATCAGAAAGGAAGTTTGCATAGTTAAAAAGAGCACCATGTTTTAACCGATTTAGAGAGTAAGAAGGTCACATCAGGCAGGAATTTTCTTGTCGTCGCTCCAAGTGCGGTGGTGTCCCATCTGGTCTGCCAGATGCTAATTAGCTCGTTAAACCATCTGAATTTCTCTTTTTTAGGATCTTCATTTAAATTTAGCTGGATACCAAGTAATTCTGAAGGTATTTGTTTTTTGTGTCGAAAGCAGATGCCATGATAGATGATAAATAGATCCAATGGGAGGGACCCCGCAATAACTTGCACTGCAGCAGTGGAAACTGTTCTACAGACTCTGAGAATAGAGAGGAGCATGCTCCGCTGGATGGGATTCTGTTTTAACCTCATTTTGGAATTAGTGGCACAATGAAACCAAGCTCCTGCTGCATAGGTGACTATGGGCAGGAATACAGCATTATAGTAAAGAAAGAGTGACTTCCTAGAGAGACTCCACTCCCCTCTGGAAATTCGAATAATTGACCCTGTGAACTTTTTGATTTTGGTACTTATGTGAATCAGATGAGGATAGAAGGAAAGCTTATGGTCAATAATGACCAAAAGGAGTTTTGCCTCGGTGACTATAGGAAGCCGCTTGCCAAAAATTGACTTGGGGAGGCCGCCTGAGATCTAATTTGGATTTAAAAAGCATCATATTTGTTTTCGCTGGATTAATTTTAAGTTTGTTAGCCAATGACCAGGAGGAAAGGTCAGTTAAAATCCGGTTTGCATTCACCTCCAACACTGCACAAGAACTGCCTGTGACCACAATTGTCAGGTCATCGACGAAAGCAAAAATTTTGCAATTCTGGAGAGAGTGGCCCAGCCAGTCTTGAAGCACAATGTTCCAGATAAGGGGCCCCAGGACTGAACCTTGGGGGCACCCTCGAAAAACCTTCCTAGAGACTTGGAGGAAGTTGGACTTGACAATTATTGAGCGGTCAGAGAAATAATTTGTACATATGAAAAGAGCATCTGGCAGACCGGAGACGTTCAAGGGTGCTGTCCTACCAGAGAGTGTCAAAGGCACCCTCGAAGTCGACCATAATAGCTAGTTCCAACTTGGATTTAGAATTTATAATGTGACAGACAAAGTCAGACAAGGCCTCCTCGCAAGAATGATCTGGGGTGAAGCCATATTGACAGGGAGAAAAGAGATTTTGTTGTTGAAACAGAGCTGTTAGTCGAAGAGCCATAAGCCGCTCCAAGATCTTCCCTAGATTAGCAAGCAGCGTAATTGGTCTGTAGGCACGTGGATTTGAGGCAGGCTTATCTGGTTTTTTGATAAGACGGAGCAAAGAAACCTTCCAAACAGAGGGAAAGATGCCTTCCATGAGGCACTTATTGAAGAGCAAGAGCAAGTAGAGAGGTCTTAATTTTAACAGCCGGAGAATGAACACATATTCAATCATATCCATTCCCGGACACTTCTTCACATTGATCGTCTTGACCACCGAGGTAAGTTCCTTTAAAGTAAATGGCTCGGTACGTTCCTCAATGATGTATTTGTTATTTGCCTCCCGAATTGCCATATGCTCTGGAGAATCTTCAGAAGGATTATCCATAGGGAATAAGTTATCAAGAATTTGGTTGATAGTCTGTCCAGCCAGAGGTTTCATGAGTCTCAGTAGTAACAGTACCAAGGACATCAGAGGTAAATGTTCTCTCCCGAGCTATCTTGTACATGAGGCCCCACGGGTTTTTGCTGTTGGATTCTTTTACAAAGATGGTCCAGGTTTCTCTTTTTCTCATTGCAATTTCTTTACAGAAGGCATTTTTTTTTGCAATGTAGTCATTATATAATAGCATAACGTTGTCGCAGGCCAGTTGCGGTGTCGCTGATATAACCGTCAGGCTCGGTGAACTGATTTGCGAAGAGTAGTAAGGTCCTGGGACCACCAGGAGCGGACTTTAGAGCAGATGGTCTTTTTCTTTGCTGATTTATAGGAGGCTTTTATAAGAGATTGTTGGATAAGTTGGGCTAGATTTTCTGCAGAAGTTAAGCTGAAACTGTCTGGAGGGTTTGATGGAAAGTCATTAGTGATGGAGGCATCAAGAGTCCCAGTCAACAGTTTTTGTGCAGAATCGGACGAAGTCAGGTGTTCTGGGTGAGTTGTGGCTGTTAGGCGCATCGACAGAGATGTGGAACACAATGGCTCTGTGATCACTGAGTGTCCAATCTGGAATTGTAACCCAGTCACTGATGCGGGAATTTAAGTCACTGCTGGTGAGTGTAACATCAATGTTCGACTCCCCAGTTGAGCTGCAATAGGTGGAGAGCTTGCCTAGTCGATTATGGACTGCTAGGTTATAATAAAGTCCTCAAGAAGAAGACCTCGGGCGTCAGAAACAGCACTGAACCAGAAATGGGACTTTGCATTGACATCCGAAGTAATCAGGATGTTCCTAGAGCCAAGGAAGTTGAGCGCAAACTCCAAGAAGTTTAATGAGTCGCTGAAGTCTGCAGAAGGGGGACAGTAGATTGACAGAAGATAGAAGGAGAGAGATGAGAATGTGATTTGCACACAAGTTACCAGTTTGTTACAGAGACCATGAACGACAACAACATCTAAATCATCTGTTTAAAATGATGATGCATGTTTTAGGGTCTTGGGGCACAGGTTGCACCACTCGAGCATAAATGGAATAGCCCATAATCTTAGAGATATGCCCAAACTGTCCCTTCGAGAAGTATGGCTCCTGGATAGAGATCACATCCACGGCGTTTTGTTCTGCAGCCAGCCGAATCTCATTCGCGACCTATGTCCATTGATTTGAAGAATTTTAAGTTTAAGATTTTGTGGAGTGCTGGGGAAAGAATGAGAGTGAACATCATCAGGAGATGTTTTATTCTGATTCATCTGAAATGCAGAGTTGTTCAGTTTACTCTCCATCAGCAGTTCTAAGGCGTATCATTTCCAGGGCACGTTGGTATTCAGGGCAGGTTGTATCTCTCACCGAGTGCTGTGAAGCCCTCTTGCGCCTCTTACAGTTAATGCAGACAGGCTGTTCCTCTTTGTGTGGACACTCTGCAATGACGTGCCCACTACGGGCACAGTGATTACAGGTTGGAGAGCTGTGAGTGCAATGTTGTGTGGTGTGCCCATAGCCTAGGCAAAGAAAGCATTTGGTTACTATCGTAAATGCTTTAAACTTATGGGAGCCACAGCCAAGGAACACCCATTCATGGGATAGTACTTCTTTATAAATCTTTGGTGCAAAGCTGATCACCATATGATTAGCCGAGGATGAGTTTGATTTGGTGTTGAACCGGAACGTAGTGCCCTCCTTTATTTCCTCGTATGAGAACCTTAAATCAATGAGATTCTTAAAGTAAAGGTCCTCTAAGAAGTCCTCATTTGCATAGTTTTTGGGAACGCCATAGAATATAATGGCAGGATCTGATATTTTTGGAGCAGAAGTGGCGACGCCAGCAGCAGAGAGTGACTCAGAGGAGGAGATAGTATTGAGATCTTGCTTGGACGCGGTTTCCACGATGACTCCGCAATTTCTTATCGCTCTGAGGGATTTTACTTTAACCATCTTGAAATTGCTTTTGAGCATTTTGGATACAAATTCCTTCACCTCATGGCTAGTTTTCAGTTCGCTGGTGTCATTGGCTCTCAGGAGAAGGACATTCTGTGGTGGTTGGGTTTTGGGACCAAGTTGAAGACTGTTTGGAGCCAAGGATGTGGAAGGTTTGTTGGAACCACAAGAAAGTGGGGGGGATGCCCTTCCTCAGAGCTTCTGCAAATGATGGAGTGGGATCTGGGTATATGAAGTGGCGCGTAGATTCTCGTTGTCGATTAGCAGCTCCGTGGCAATTATCTCCAGACTTGACCACAGGTCATGGATGTAGTTCGCTGCTGTTTCTGTGAATCCATTTGCATTGCAATTAATAAAAGATATCAGTTCTTTATGCAGCTTAGAGATGATTTGGTGATGCTGTGGAGCATTCTCAAGATTTATTTTCTGCAATTCCAGAATAGGAAGGAATCCCTAGCCTGGAGGAAAACTGAGGCCAGAAGCAAATGTGCTGTCCAAAACAAATGCCGCAACAGGAGTAGCTGGAGGGGTATCCTTGGAAGCAACAAGGTTGATACCAGGAGAGTCACCATCAGGGCGTCCAGGAGGACTTTCCACTGCCTCTAAAGACTTTAGCTTAATTTGTTCATCTGCAGAAGCAGCAGTCTCACACCGGGACAAAAGGAGCTTCAGTTTCTTCTTGCTCTTATTCTTTTTTTTCTTATGTGAAGGGTGGGGAGTCCTCCGTGGCGCCTTAGTTGGAAGAGAAAGAAAATTTTCAGATTCATCCTCACCGGATGAAGAGGAGCTGTCATTAGACATCATTATTTGCACAATCAATATAAATCAAACTGAATCAATAATAATTCTATAAGTCTAGTTCTGGGCTGTAACTTGTCTAAAAGACAAAAAAAAAAAAAAAAAAACCACACATATTCCGGAAAATCGTCTGCTTATTTTCTGTAAACACTCAGTTAATGGCACACAAGAGTTATTTTATTTCCCTCTTTTTTACGTCGAGAAGGCAGTATCCGGTGAAGAGAAGAAGCAAGGAATAACAGCCTTGAAGCAATTAGTCAGGTTAGCAGCATGTTGCGCAGGCCAGTCTCGTAAGCCAGACTGGTGCGACAAATAGGTCAGAATTGTAAAATTTGCACATTTGAAGAGATTAACTGACGGCAAACACACAACGTGGTGGGACTGCTTGACCTTGTCATATAGCTCGAAGGCAGAGGGCGAGTTGGCAAGCAGTGAAGGACAGCAAATGCGAAAGTATAGATTCGGGCCCTCAAATAAGCAAAGATGGTAAATATCAATACTGTATATGTAAGACACAGATCATGAAAAAAATCATAATTACCTAAAAGTTTAGGGACACAAACTTCCACAGGAGGTGCACAGTATAATCAGTCAGGTCACTATACAAAAAATTTGGTCTAACTCGCATATTAAACACATGAAAATACTGTAAACTTGGGGAGCACAAGATAAGGCAGCCTTCACTCACGAACACCCAAGCATGTCCCTCTCCTGCTGTGTGCCTCCGTAGCCAGGTGGGCAGGAGCAGCAGTGCAGTAGCGCACGCTTCTTGATTAGACCAGGGTTCGAGCCTGTGCCCACCAAATACAGAGGATGCGGAAAGGTAACGGAATGACCACCGCATATCCTCGGAGCAATATGGCCTTAGTTGCTAATGTTCCTAAAAAAAACCAAATAACAATAACCCTCTCCTGCTATAACATATGATGGACTCAATTGAATATTTAAATGATGGTGATTGTGAATGTTATCAGTTTCTCTTTGCAAACTTGAATATTGGTATTAGCATGGCCAATGCAAAGAAGCTGAGATTTTTCTGCACCTTTAAAATAATAAATAAATAAAACAACTTAATATCGTGCCATATCGGTGGGCAATAAATACATGTCAAATTCCTCTTTAAATTTCTGTTAACCAGATTTTCCCAAAGAGTATTGCCAAATTTTTCCATCATATCAGCTTTTTTTCACTCTGATTTCTTTTCGATGTATATATTGATATAATTGATTGATAAAATATAGTCACTGAGTAATACAGATGGTTTTAAGAATATAATATTTTAAAAATATTCTCATCTGCCTTTAAATTTGCAGTTGCAATATTCCATTCTTTTCTTTTGTAGCTGAGCTTATCAATCAATCACCTTCCTGTCTTAGAGGGACAATTCTTTTGTGCATTCACAGCATTTGGCAAAGTTCTGATCACAAATGCTACTCGATCAGCAAGTGGAGTTAACTGTGCTACACCTCACACCGACTCTTTGCCACCAATTCCACCTGGAGAACGTAAGTGTTTTTTTTTTTTTTTTTTCCCCTCCCATTTTCCTGTCTTAAATAATATTTAATGAATGATCTATTCAAGGTGATTGTTTGGACATGATTCTTGCTAGATCTCCGAATTTTACGGATGGTCATATTATAGTGATAAAGATAAGGGAAAAATATTTCGATACTGCAAGTTATTGTTGTACATAGTATATTGCGTAACTTTTTTTAAGTATGTGCATGTGCAAGAGGACGGGGGTTCCATTCAGCACGTAAAAAAATACAATATAAATTGTACAATACGATAAAAATAAAATTATTCTATCCAAAATATGCTCAGCTGTGTACAGTATATTTTGGAAAATGAAATAATTGTTCCTTGTTTTTGATACCTAATGATGTAACTAGAATATTTGGTGTAGAGCCAACCATTAGATATGAATCTTTCCTTTTTATTAATGTGACATTACTTCAATTGATCAAAGTACCAATGTCAAGCACCTTTGGTATTATGCCTTAATTTTTCTACATGTATAGGTTTGAACTGCCAGAATTGCCTGGGCCACTTTATTTTGATTGCCTCTGGATGAAAGTTACTGTGTTGATGTTTTTTTGCAAACAATTCTGGAACTCTGAAATAGTTAATACTTAAACACTAAACATGTCTAAAGCTTTATTAACAAATCTTGCATGATCAGCTTTCATATAATGCTTTGGTGAATGGAGAATTCAAGGACAAAGCCCTGTTGTTGTTGTTGTTGTTGTTGTTTGGTTTTTAGGAGCATTAGCAACTAAGGCCATATTGCTCCGGGAATATGCGGTGGTCATTCCCTGACCTTTCCGCATCCTCCGTATTTGTTGGTGATGGGCTCGAACCCCGGTCTAATCAAGAAGCGTGTGCTACGCACTGCTGCTCCTTCCCACCTGGCTACGGAGGCGCCTGACAAAGCCCTGAATTGCAATATAATAGTATTGCCACTTATCATGGATGCATTAAGAATCTGCAGATAAAAGAACTAGGTGGCAGTGATTGCAGTGTATTGATGGGGATTTACTTAAAGATGAAATTACAATTAAGGGTAAAAGGAAGGGTTTTTGCTTTTGTAATGGAGGCTACAGTGTTCTCGGACAGTTTTTAAATTCTGTACAGTGGACCAACTAATGATGTCACCAACAACAAATTCTAAGTAGGAAAAATTCAGGAAAATAATCATAGAAGCTACTAGGCTTTTCATGACAACTAAGAAATACTGGGCAAGGCTTAGACCTAAATGAATGTCATATGATTTAATGAATATATGTGGCACAGAAGAAAGAAATGCATGGGATGCATATTAATTATCAGATAGTGATAAATGCTCACTGTAGATATAAACTAATCTGCAATCAAGTTAAATGAGAAGTTAGGAAAGCTAAGTAAGGTTATGAGGCATATTCGGGAAAGAATTTTAAAAGAAAAGCAACGAACGCTTCTTTACTTATATAAACACTAGAAGGAAGGAGACATATTGAGTTGGTCCCATAGATATGAATTGGTTTAATAATTGATGATCCTACTCAGGTTATTGACAAATTGAATAGTTATTTTGCATCTTCGTTCACATTTAAGAAATTTTTAAAGGATGGGGTGATGCTGGAAGTGTGTCAAATTCTAACAGGGAGCTGAATGATTTTGTGTTAGCTGAAAGGTAAGTGGAAGAAATTGTTGAATCTAAATATAAAATGCACCCGGGGGTGGATGGAATCTATCCAGTTATATTAACTGAGGCAACAAACGTAGTAAGCAAGCCCTTGGCAATAATTATGAGAGAATCATTGGATTCAACAAAGTGGAAGAGAAATTGTTGAAGCTAAGCTAAAATAGCTAAACCCTTCCCTATCTCTTCCATCATGCAGTATGATTGATGACTTTTGAGGTTATGATGAACATCGTGGCGAGATCCAATATTCCTTACAGTTTGAGATTACAGCTCTAAAATGGTGTTCGCAGGCCGGCCGCTAGTTACTACACTGGACCGAACCTATTGGTAACTCTCTAGGAGGCTTCCGGATCAGCTAGTGTATAATCTTGCTACCTCTACTTTGCCAGATAGTGACTGGAGGGAGTCAGAGTGTGTATTCTGGGAGCATTGTCGAGGCCACGTTATGTCAAGGATCTGGGTATATTCTTACCATGTGTACGCCATATCCAAAAAATTTCATTGTTTCATACAGCCTATCCCACCCACTTTTTCTTACTATTGAATACACCATGAATTGTGAAACTAATAGAGCAAGCTTATCTGCGAAAAGATCTAAACCTCCCAAGCACTTAATTAATTTCACAAATATACGTGGTCTCAATTCTAATCTCAGTGATGTCTATTTCCACTTGCAGTCTGCCAAACCCCATGTACTTTTTCTGACAGAATCTCAGTTATCGGTTGATTCAACTACTGCTCATCTCAGATGCCCAAATTATTCGCTGTATGATTCCTTTCGCCTCGAAGGTGGTACTTATGCATATGTCTGTTCGGATGTTCCCTGTCAGAGACTTGGCAATTTGGAATCTCCTCTCTTTGATCTTCTCTGGCTTAAAATCTCTCTACCTCATTGTGTCAAATTCATCTGTTGTCTCTACTGTTCTCACAACTCCACTAGTCACTTGGAGATGTTTGACTTCCTCTCTTTGCAACTTGACTTTCTCCAGTCAAACTTTCTTAACAGTGAGGTAATTTTCCTTGGTGATTTTAATGTTCACAACTCCAGCTGGCTTCCGTTTTCTAGTCACATGGACCCAGCTGGTCGAGATGCTAAGGCTTTTGCAATTGCTAATGACCTTGCACAGATTGCTCATTTACCTACAAGAATACTGGAAATCCTAATCATACAGCCAACACGCCTGATCTTTTTCTCACAAATAACCCTTCTAAGTACACGGTCGAAGTGAGAGGTCTTTTAGGCACTTCAGATCACAACTTGGTGATTGTCTCTTCTCCAATGGAGCCTTTATCTCATGGCTATTCCCAATCTCGTGTTGATTGGCATTACAAGAATGCAAAATGGGATGACCTGCAAGATTTCTTTTCTTCCTTTCCTTGGTCGGATTACTGTTTCAAAACTTCTGATGTCAACGTTTGCTCAAATTGTGTCAGTGAAATTATTCTTGCAGGAATGGAATCCTTTATCCCACACTCCACTTTAAAATCTCATCCTTTATCTAAACCTTGGTTTTCCAATAAATGTGCTAAGGCTGTTCAAGAGAAGAACGTTGCATATCGTAATTGGCTTGTTTCTAATTCTTCAGTTTCATTTTCTGCCTACACCAAAGCTCGCAACAATTGTAGAGCAGTTATTAATCAGTCCAAACTAGAGTTTGAACAGGCTAAGAGTAGAAAACTTGCTTCTTGCCCTAATGGTAGCCGAGCAATCTGGTCTCTTGCCAAAGCTATTGGTCGCAACTTTTGCCCATCTCTGCTCCCACCTCTGTCTAAACGAGATGGCTCTGTTGTCACTTCAGCCAAGGATAAAGCTGACCTTCTAGCATCCCATTTTTCTTCCAACTCATGTATTAATGATCTTGGTAAAATGCCTCCCACCATTCCCAACATGCTGCATTCAATGCCTCCTTTGGTCTTCTGACAAAAGGATGTCAGAAGGATTTTGACGAATCTTGATGCTAAGAAAGCTCCAGGTCCCAATGGTATTTCTCCACTTGTTCTCAAAACCTGTGCTCCTGAACTTACTCCTATCCTTTGCCGCCTTTTTTCACTTTCTTATTCCAAAGGTGTTTTTCCTTCTGCTTGGAAATTTGCTCATATCCAGCCAGTTCCTAAAAAGGGTGACAAATCTCTCCCATTCAATTATCATCCATTGCAATTACTTCTACTCTTTCTAAAGCAATGGAGAAATCAATTAACCGCCAACTCTTAAACTGACTAGAAACCTTCCGTCTGAACAACGATCGACAGTATGGATTCCATCAGTGTCGATCCACTGGTGATATTCTGACTTAAGTTACCCATTTATGGACTAATTCAATGGAAAGGTTCGGTGAAACACAAGTAGTTGCTCTTGACATCTCAAAGGCTTTTGATCGTGTTTGGCATAAAGGTCTTCTAAACATGCTTCCATCTTATGGTTTGCCAACTGTTTTTAGTAATTAGTTATCCAGTTTTCTCTCTGATTTCTCACTGAGGGTGATGGTAGATGACTCTCTGTCTTCTATCTTCTCCACTAATGCCAGTGTCCCCCAAGGTTCAGTTCTTTCCCCCACTCTTTTGTTCTTGTTTATTAATGATCTTCTTTCATTGACTGGAAATCCTATCCATAGTTTTGCCGATGATAGCACATTGCATTCTACTTTCCATTTTGAGAAACCTTGCCCTGCTCAATCAGCTTCAACTTATCGAAAATCTGCCACCAATTCCTTAAATTTCGATCTTCAGGTAATTCTCCAGTGTGGCAAAGACAACTTAGTTGATTTCAACCCTTCTAAAACTCAGTCTTGTCTTATATCTCGCAAAAAAGGATTCTTCTGCTCCTATGCTTATCTTTAGTGACACTCCGATTTCTAGGCAAAATGATATATCTCTTTTGGGATTACCCTGACTTCTAATCTCTCTTGGCACAAGCACATTACAAATATTGCTTCCTCTGCATCTAAAAAACTTGGTTTTCTCTTTCGTTCTCAGCGTTACTTCCAAACAGCTGTTCACTCTGTATAAATCACAAATCCGCCCTGCCATGGAATATTGTTCCCACATCTGGGGTGGTACCCCCAAAACCTCTCTCAGGCTTTTTGATTCCATTCAGAAGAGCGCAGTTAGACTAATTAATGATTCATCTTTAACAAAGTCTCTCCACTCACTGTCTCATACACGTACTGTTTATGCTGAATGCCTCTTCTACAGATACTTCCATGGGCACTGTTCTTCTGAATTGGCTTCTATAATTCCCGCTCTCTCTTTCAAAACAGTCCGAAAACGTGCTCCCACCAGCCAACATCCATTTAATGTCCAACTTCAAACTCACAGAACCAACTTTTCATCTTGTTTATTCATTCAACTGCAGTTTTCTGGAACAACCTTCCTTCATACGTATTTCCTGAAAATTACAGTCTACAGAAGTTCAAGTCCAGTGTCAACAAATATCTTCTTTCATCTTCTCAACCTCCAACCCAAACACGGTACTGAGTACTGTAGGTTCTAATTCCTCTCGTGTTTTGGGTTTACATTAAAAAAAAAATAATAATAATAATAAATAAAATTGAAAAAAAAAAAAAAGAAAGAAAAAAGGGCAACTGGGATGAATGGAATTTATCAAGAGACTGGTAACTCACCCGGTGAGATTGGCAATGGGATGTCCTTATGAAGAAAGAGTGGGTTTCACAGCTTGGAAACTAGGCTCCTTATAGGCAACTTGATTAAGGTGTTTAAGGCTGCGAGATGCATTAGTAAAATTAATGACTATGAAATTTTCACAGTTACAAATGATTCTAGAACTAGGTGCCATAAATTCAAGTTACTGGCTGAGATGTTTAGACTGGATTGCAGGAAGTTTTATTTCATCCAGCGAGTTATAAATTACTGGAATAAATTACCTACATGGGTGAGAGAGGCTGACAATTTGGAAAATTCAGAGATCAGCTGGATAGTTACCTATGGGAGCAAGAAAATGCATAGGTTGTCTGTTTCCTTTTCTCTTATTATTATTGATTAATTATTTATTTAATTTTATTATAAATTTTTATTTTTTTATTATTTTTTTTTTTTTTTTTGGCTGGTACGGGATAAGCCTTAAGCTTTCTTGCACCATATGGCCATTTGTAATACTAATACTAATATCAGGCGAGGCAGAAAAGGCGGTAAGCAAATCATTAGCTATCATTAAGAGAGCGTTTTTGGATTCAGGAGAGATCTCTGTAGACTGGAAGTGTGAAAAAGAAGTGAAGCAGTGAATTATACCTGCACTTCTAAATAGAAGTGCAGGTATAATTCAACCACAGCATGGGTTCATTAAGGGAAGCTGTTGTCTGACCAATTTGACTGGATATTATGATTATTTCGACATCATCTACTTGGATTTTGGGAAAGTTTTTGAATTTTTTGCACATAAATGACTGCTGTACAGATTAGAGCAGTGTGGCATTACAGGTAAGTTACTGCTATAGATAAAGGGATGGTTGAGTGGGAGATGACAGAAAATGGATATAAATTGACAGTGGTCTTTGTGAACTAATGTTATTAGTGGAACCACAGGGTTCAGTACTGGGCTCATCGTTGTTTTATATTTATTAGTGATATTGATGAAGGCACATTAGGCTTAATATCCAAGTTTCCATTTGCAAAGGTTTGCAGGGTGGTTAATGACAGTAGTGAAGATATGCTGCTGCTGCAACAAGATCTAGAAAAATGAAGCAGATGGGCTGAGAATTTGTAATTAAAGCAAATAATTGCTTTAATTACAAATTCAAAATGCAAATGATAAATGCAAAGTACTACTACCCATATTAGAACAAATGTTCTAATATGGGTAGCAGTAACCCCAGAGTAACGTATCAACTGTGTGGTACTATATTCAGGGTAGTGGAAAATGAAAAGAACGTGTTGGTAATTTGTGCAGTCAGATATGAAGTCCTCTGAGCAGTGCAAGTGGGATGTGCTACCAGGGCAGCTCATGGTGTTGTGAATTTTGCACAACAGGGATTTTGCTAGCAGGAATAAGGAGGTGATTATCCCATTATATATAAGGCAGTGGTCAGGCAACACCTTGAGTACAGCAAACAGGTCCGAAGCCTAATTTTAAGAAGGATGTAGAGATGCTGGAATAGGTTAAAAGAAGGGCAGTGAGACTGTTGTGAGGAACAAAAGGGTGCTCTTACCAAGAAAGGCTTCAGTTCTGCAAATTGCAACATCTGAAAACTAGGCATCTGAAATTTAATCTGTTTGAGGCTTTGAATGGCTTGAGCAGACTCAGTGCTGATGGGATTCTTCCTCTTGCCCAGACTGTGCACATGAGGATATATATAAATTGCAATTAAGGAATGATGATTACAAAAGCGATGTGCGAAAGTTTGCCTTCAGCCAACATGTGATAGATTGCTGGAACAAGCTTCCATCTATTGTGTAAGTAAATAGTTGAATAAATTCAAGGAAGAAGTAGACATATTGGAGGGGATGGGTAGGTGAAATGGAAAATTTTTTTTTGGTTGATGCTGTATAAAATTGCTTTCTTGAATCATTTGCCACTACTAATATTAATCATTCATTTAGAGAGGTCGGTGTTTAAAAATCTAGTCTAAGACTAGGAGATTCTTAAAGGCCTCTTTCATTCAGTGCTTTAATTCAGTGCTTCGTCAAGTTTTACGTAACTCGGGAATGTCTAGTAACATATTTCTGCTATATTATTATTATTGACAAATCTGAATTCAGCGCAATACTTGTTAATGTTTGACCATTTTCCTACATTCTTATTAGTTTAATTTTCTGACCCAATTAATCCCAATTAAACGAAAGTGATTTAATCAATCACTTTCGTTTTCTTGGTAGATTTTCTAGTACCGTTGTCTCTTAGTTGGCACCATGATAATGGTCAAAATGAAATTTTCTTTAAAGAACTTCACAGGGTTAAGGCAAAAACTCACAATTATCACCCTGCATGAACTCACATTTTACTAAAGCACATTTCTGGAGGTCACTACCATAAAGTAACTAAAACAATTTGCACTTTCCGTTTTATTGGGCTTTTCTGTTAGCGCAATCTGTTTTAAACGGGTAGTAAACTTGATTTTATTGCATTTGTGATAATACTGGAATTCTGTGGGTTTTTGCGTTATTATGGTAGTGTGTGCATGTCCCCTTCACTAAAATCTTCAGTCATATATAAAAAAAAAAAAGATTCTTACAATTATTTATGTAATAAATAATTGTAAGAATCTTCTCTTCTTTCCTATTTTTTTGCTTGTTGCTCCGATCTCACTTTGTGCAATTTGTGTGTGCCATGATTGTCGTTATTGATTGCTTATTATTTTTTTTTTTATTGTTTAAAATTTTACAATCCTGAAAAAAAAAAAAAAAAAAAAAAAAAACACAGTGAAAACAAATTTACGTAAAACCGTAGTTGCGTAAGTCGGGGACTTACTATATCGAAAAATGTTCAGCAACCTACGTAAAAAATATGGCGATAAATAAAAAAACTTACCACGTACTACTCGTGTGTCCAATACGATGCTTCCTGTTATTTTTTACGATATCGATTTGGTTGTGTATGGTTTGGTCATCAACATTATAATGGTTCTTTAGAGATTTAACGGATGCACCGTTTTCATACTTTTCAATAATTTCAAGTCTTTGTTTAACCGAAAGCGCAACTATTTGTGTTTACCCATCATTTTCATAATTTCTAAACAAAAAAATAATAAATTTACTATATAAAAAAAAATCCGACATCTCTGACATAAATAACGAAACAAAATTTGTCCTTTTGCGATGTGACGGAACACAACAATCGATGCGACGTACTAAAACAAACTAAATATTTGGTCTCTTTCTTTTTTTATTTTGTTTTTTCTTTTGAGCGGTAGGTGTGAAGACAGTGAGGGTTGCAAGATAATAGGTACACTAATCTCTCAATGACGACTCATAATGTCGGTTCTTGTTTATACCTATATCTGTTTATACCTATTCTAGTTATTACTTGAATTTTATTATTTCTGTTTGCTGTTTTTTTTTTTTTTTTTTTTTTTTAAATTTGGAGTCTTGAAGTGTCCCGGTTAATCCGATCCTGGTAAATCGAGAATCTGCTGTATATATAGAATAGAGGCATTAGTAGAGGCACATTAGTAGAGGATGCAAGAAAGCCAGCTTATACATCAGCCAAAAAAAAACCCTTCCCATTTCACTGATACATTTATTCCGAATGTTTGTCTTGTTCTGCCTTGAATTTATTTAAGCTATCATTTTCCCCACCAACATATGGAAGTTTGTTCTAGCAATCAACTACCTGCTGGCTACAGGCATACTTCCTTACATCTATTCTACAACTGTCTTTCCTCAGTTTGAATCTATGCTCCCTCAGGTTTGTAATCTAAGCAAGAGGAAGAATCCCCTCAGCATTAAGCCTGCCCAATCCATTCAAAACTTTATACACCTCAATCAGATTGCCTCACAGGTGCCTGGTCTCCAGAAACTGCAATTTGCAGAGCTTAAGCCTTTCTTCATAAGAGCACCCCTTTGTTCCCTTCACCAGTCTTGTTGCCCTTTTTTGTACTCTTTCTAGCAACTTCTTCCTAAAATGAGTCTTCCAGACCTGTACACAGTACTCAAGGTGTGGCCTGACCATTGCCTTATACAAGTTGATAATCACCTCCTTATCCCTGCTCACAAAATTCCTGTATATCATTGGCAAGACCCCAAGACCTACTCTGGCCGCCTGTCTGCACTGCTCAGAAAACTTCATATCTGACTGCACAATTACCCCAAGGTCTCTTTCATTCTTCACTACCCTGAGTGTAACACCACATAGTTCGTACATTTCTCTGTGATTACTGCTACTCATATGCAGTACTTTGCATTTGTCAATATTGAACGTCGGTTGCCACTTATCAGCACATCTGCCCAACTTTTCCAGATCCTGTTGCAGCAACATACTGTCATTACTGTTATTAACAACCCTGCCAATCTTTGTATCATTTGCAAACTTTGACATTAAGCCTAATATATCATCATCAATAT
This sequence comes from Mastigoproctus giganteus, assembly GCF_048544385.1. Taxonomy (NCBI): domain Eukaryota; kingdom Metazoa; phylum Arthropoda; class Arachnida; order Uropygi; family Thelyphonidae; genus Mastigoproctus; species Mastigoproctus giganteus. The sequence goes on from NC_143583.1 coordinate 138,515,254, forward strand.
CATTAATAAATACAGAAAACAACAATGGACCGAACACTGAACCCTGGGGAACTACACTAATAACATTAGTCCACGTAGAGCAGTACCCATTGACCACCACTCTGTCTTCTCCCACTCAACCATCCTTTGATCCATTGTAGCAACTTGCCGTTAATGCCATACTGCTCCAATTTGCACAGTAGTCTTCCATATGCAACAGGATCAAAAGCTTTCCTGAAATCCAAGTATATGATATCAAAATAATTTTTTTCATCCAGCTCCTTCGTGACCACATCATAGTATCCAATAAAATTGGTTAGACAATATATATATAGGGTGTCCTTGAATGTTTTTTCATTTTTGAAGGGGCCATAGATCTCAGTAGTTTAGGAACCACTGATATAATTAAAACAAAAAAGGGTGTGTAACAGACACTACATGAGCATCTTTGTTAAATTGAACACACGAGTGACTGAGGGTTGAGCTGTGCATAAGCATCTTATAATGCTTAGTCTCTTGACTACTATGGAGAAGTTTATCTATGATAATTCAATTAAATTAAGTTAAAGTTAAAAAAAAAAAAAAAATTGTGTGCACGCGTGCCAAGCACACATAGCAGAAGTTAAGTGAAACTTCTACAGGCGAACATTTATCACTTGACCAAGGATCCCATATTGACCATATGAATGCCACAGGCGACGAATCTGTATGAATGGGAGCCTCGGAGATATGAGACATTCCGTTACCAAATCTAGTTCCGGCAAGTGTTGTGGCATTGGATGATATATAAAACCATTTGACTTTGATAGAGCCAGGATCACTTTGTTCTTGAGAGAGCCACAACAGCTGTTGCAGGCTGACATTTGACTTACGTCCTTGTTTGGAATGCTGTTTGAAGATCTCAAGTTGCTGCTCCAGCTATGTATTATTTATTTTATTATTATTATTATCATTAGCCATATGGTACACGGAAGCCTGAGGCTTTTGCTGCACCAGCAAAAAAATTAACTTACCCTGAGAGAGAGAGAGAGAGAGAGAGAGAGAGAGGAAGAGAAGAATAATGATATCCAGCTCAGTACCCCGGGTGTGCCAAGCCCATACTCACCAGATGTGAGTCCCTGGGGTTATGTGTTGAATGATTTGGAGTACTTCTGGTAGTTGGTTTTGGCTTCTTCGCTTTTCGTTTATGACTGGGCTTTGAGGATCCTTCATCATTTTCATTTGCAGTATCAACTTCCACGACTCTTTCCAAATTCACTTCTAACATTTCTGGGGAGATGTAAGGCTCTGAAGATGTGGATGGACCTTCTCCAGCTGCTTTGGTCAACTCCATCACACGCTGTGATTTCTTTCCCTGTTGATATAGCTTAGATCTCTCCTTTGTACTCAATGGGGATGGTTTCGGTGGTCAAATTGCATGTATACGTGATCTGTATGCCTTACATCGGTCACCGTTAGTCTTCGACACGTTGAATTATAAATTTTTTTCATCGAAATGTTTTATTAAATACAGTGGAGAATGACGAAAGAAATAGCATGATGCAGTTAGTAGGGGTACTGATTGGGCCATGCTTTGCTCATGCCTGAAATGGAGTGGTAAAATAGTGGGGGGGGGGTTGAATCATTTCCTGTCGTATTTTCTTGGAGATTTTTATCAATCCATGAACGCATTGCACTTGTACGTGCGTTATATGCCTTACAGTGTTCAGTACAGTGTACCCCACTTTACGATGGGTACTCCCTAACAAAGTACTGTTCACTATACGATATGTAGTAAGTGCCAGTCATTGTGATCACATTTATGAATTGAATTTTAATTCTATTAATGGTGATTCTAATAAGCAAAAATAGGAGGAATATTATTCATGGGCTACAAATGTAAAGATATAAAGCACAGATTTACACTTTATTACCTTAACTATTAACAAAATTAAATCATATGTGAAAATTGGAAGAATATTTTCCACAGGTTAACAAAAGGAAAAAAAAAAAAAGCTACTTAACTTCGGTGATCGCACAAGAACTGGGGCATTTAGCTTAGTATGATAGTTGTTGTTCAGAGTGTCTGTAATGGCATTTACTTATGGCAAAAGTCGCATTTTTGCTGCATTTTTTGTCAGTCCATGAATGCAAGTTACTTCACGAAAACTGCCTGGAGCTTGCCTAAAGAAGTTTCACTTCAAAAAAAAAAAAAAAAAAAAAAGTACAAAACAGTAAAAGTAAACTGTAGAAATAAATAAATAATGTTTCTTAAATATATTGCAACTTTTCTGACACTATCAATGATATTAATGTTTAACTTTTGGTGTATCGTATGGTGTTATTGTTTCCTTTTCAGTGTTCTTCCCATCCCTATTTCTTTTAGTTATAAATAAAGTTGCTCAGTTTTAAAAACTAATCCATGTCAGGATTGTTTTTACTTAGTAGTTGTACTTCTGATCAGTATATCATATTTCCATAGTCTCCATCAATGTTATTTAATTAATCCTAAAGTTCACTGTGGTTAAAGGGACTTCTGACAGCTGCAGTGCTCATTACACGATTCACCTTTATTGTTTAGCATGGAGACTTTGTTGAGACCATTTGCTCTCAACTGGAATAAACTGAAGGCCATTTTTTCCAGTTTGATTTTAATATTATCAGTTGCCCACTTCAGGTATTTGTAGCCCTATACTTTTGTAAATTTTGCAGTGGGAAATTCTTTGGTTAGTATTTACACTCTGATACCCCTTCCGATTGATAGTTGCCAATAACAGTGTTTGTCAGGCCTATCCTCCCCTACTCGTATCTTTCATTTCAACGATTAGAAGCTCTGACTTGTTCCGTGTAATATGGTACCCATTTTAGTGTGTTTATTCCCCTCTTGCAACTGTTTAAAAATCAGGAACTCGTTTTCTGATTTTAAAACAGTGGTGGAAGGGGGGGATCACTCTAACGCTAAGTAAAAAGCAACTGGTGGAAGAGGCTAAGCCTGTCAATCACCGCTACTTGCATTGATCAAATCCGAAGGAGTACAGATTGTAAAAACTAACCATTTCTCTTTAACTTAATGAAATAATTTTTTTTTTTTTTTTTTTTTACTGCCAGTTGCATGATTTCACCAAGAAAAATATTTCATATATATTTTTCAAATGTATCTTCATGATAATATGAAAGCATTATTTTTTAATTATTATAATGCCTTATTTGTAATTTTGAGAAAAGGCATTTTCCTCCTATTTTCTTCCTACAGATTTTGGATTACTTGAAATAATCAATATAATTCTATGCTTTGAATATACCAAATTCTGAGTGTATTAAAAAAAAACATTTTTCCAAACACTTGCCGAAACAAATGATTTGCTTTTTTTTCTGCAGTATGAAATGCTATTATGTTGCTACATAATACTTTCATTAGTTGGCACAGGCCTGCAAATCACAACTTGTAAAATGGAGTTTTTATTTTAATACATGCTATAGTGATTTCAAGGTTGACATCTGTTTTGTATTGAGTAAGGGTTTCCACAAAAAAGGAAAAAATGTGGTTTGCCTAATTTTTTTTATTTATTTAATTTGTCCAAGTAATAATTTGTGTACTATTTTGTAATAAAATGGACAAAACTTTAACATAAGAAAATTAGAGGAATCTGGAAAAAAATAAATTAACATTCAGATTCACCAAATTTATTGGAATAAATTCTTGGTTTTTAGGTGGTCTTCCTTGCCCACAAACATTTTAGGGTTTTATTTTATGCATTTCATCAGACTTTTCAAAGACTAATAATTTTCATGTTTACATTCTGTTTTCCCTACTGTCTTATTTCCATCTGTTTTATATCATGGTGGTATTGCTTATCCTATTTCTCATTGATAGAATTAAGATTTCCTAAAACAAAATATGTTGGATTGCCAGAAATGAACCTTCAAACATATTTTACATCCTAAGTTTTGAAATTTATTGGGAATATTTTCATCAATACTTTCATAACTGATAGCCTTTTGATTTCCAAAGTAATTGTGAACAACATTGTTTGAAGCCAATTATGGCCATCATTCATTTAGATTGATGATCTGCAGTTATCCATGGTGCAATAACAATGCCTGGTTTGAATTTCTTTTCAGATTAACTTGGAAATTGATTGCAAAGGTATTTAAAACAATAACCATCATTGTCTATAGCTTTAACAGTTTCACGAAGTCAATGTGAAGTGAAAGTAATTGGACTTTTATGTTCAATGTTTCTAGAACACTGTATAAGATTGTCTTTGCATTGCCAATTCATTAGCTTACACAGGCCTGCAAATTGCAACTTGCAAAATGGAATTGGTTTTAAGGCATGCAATACTGATTTCAAAATTGACATCCATTTTATATCATGTAAGAGTTTTCCACAAAAAAAATTAAAGGAAAAATGTGTTTTACCTAATTTTGTCTCTGCTGTTGAGTGACAGCTTTGCTGACTTTGTTCTCTGCCTTCACATTCAGATAATGACATTTTAGGTTGCTGACCCAACAACAGATACCAACCTTCATGTATTCACAAAGTAGCCAATTAATGTCCTTCCACTTTGATTTTATTATAGAAGTTGGTTTTCATGTCTCCCTTAAGTAAAATGAATATTCATTTGGAACCAAAAAAAAATTCCCCATTATGAAAGAAAATACTTTCAAGGCTAGTTTTTGAGGGTTCATCGTCCACTCACTTATTGCATATAATGGAATATGAAATATATTCCTAAGATAGTGATTAATCCAGAACGAATCTTCAGGAAAAGTGAAAAATGAACTCCTCATGGAATGTGTATCGAGTGAACTCCTCCTCAAGACATGTATCAAGAAAATGATGTTCCTGTTGATACAGCAAGTTTTTAGCTTAGAATCTTGATCCTGAGATCTCTGCTGAAGATTTTGGAAAGAAAAAGATTTTACTAAATTATTTGGCTTGTTTTATGTGAACTATTATTGCAATTCACTTACATTTTTGTACTGGGAACAGTCACCATTTACATATACTTATTCAGTATCTCATTAAATTGTATTGTGAATTTCTGGTGAAGAAAGCTAGATTAGCTTCGTACACAATGAATCTTATTAGCAAATGATGGATTCAAATACAAGATGACACTTCATTTTTAGTGTCATAGTTTCACTCTTCAGATTATCTAAATTAACATTCATCACCATGGCTTGTTTATTCACACCAGACCATGTGAATAGCAAAAGCAGAGACTTTTATTTATCTTGAAACACCAATTCTTGAATTTTTAACACAAGTGTGGGAATTTTTTGCAAAGTCTGTGGTTTTTCTTAGTCACAAATTCTAAAATATTGTGCATGTGAGCATATTGTGCCTATTCTAAAATATGTACAATATGCCTTTTTAAATAAACCATCATGTTTTTCCCTTGCTTTTTTTTATAGCAGAGAAACCACAAAAGCAGCAAAATGTTTTCAGGTTATTTATGTACCTTCTTATTGCCTTCTTTATCACAGCAAAACTTACAAAAATAAAAATAAACACAAATTACTTTGAGTTAGTTTGTAATTTTTCAAATGATTTATCCTAGCTGTCTGGCATTGACTTTTATAATAAACGCAACTTGCACTGTGCATTCTCAAACACTTCTTTTCTTTTCTCATCATACTATAAAAAGTAAGCCTTGTAATAATAAAAAGAGCATTTCTGTGTAGTTTATCAAAACCATGAAATAAGAACGAAATGTTTTGCAAAAAATCTCTATGATTTGGAAAAATGGATGTTAGTTTTGAACTCTATATACTCAAATTACTAAAGGATACACATAATTAGCTAAACTCCAGACCATTTTAGTCAGTATTACTATAAATACAATTAACTTTGGGGTGGGGGGGATGATATCCATTAGCATTGAAGCTCTTTCATGCTGCAGAGGCCCCAGGTGCCAAGCGATTTCGTGATCGAGTGTCTTTGCTAGTGAATTTGCACTCTCTTGAATAAATAAAATAGTCTTCTTTATTTACAGCATTACACTAACAATCAATTAAATAAGCTTCAGTAAAGAAATCGCTTTACTTGAACAGGAGGAAAAGTAACCTTCTTTCTTTTTTTCCTTTTATTTTGCATATTACTACTAACCCACTACCGCTTGGTCACAAAGGTTGCTCTGCTCCTGCCTCCACGTGGCAGGGTCGGTAACCCAGAGGGGAAAAAGTCTCCCTTCCAGGGTGAAATGGAGCAAGAAGTTCATAAAACCCAGAAAAACACTGGGTGCACAGAAGAAACCCTGACAAGGCAAGAACAAGAGAAGTCTGTTCAGATTTTGCTGCAACCTTCTGTCGCAGCAAAACGTCAAAAGGCTGATGTAGGCAGAATCCAAACTCCAACTTTCTTAATTATTCATTCAACTCAAGCACAACCAGTTGGGAAACTCTCTCCATTCCTAGTGCCTAGAAAGCACAATAGGTACTACTAGTCGACCGGGGCTAGCTGGGTGGGTAAAGTGCCTGCCTGGCAACCCAAAGGTCGTGGGTTTGAATCCCGCCTCAGGCTTGGATCAAAGTACTACAAAAACCTTGGGAGGTGCATTATAGCCACAGAAGCCGATGCGCCAACAACTACCAAAAAAAAAAAAAAAAAAATAGGTACTCCCAAGACAGTTCATCGTCTAAGATCAGGAGACCTATTAGCTGAAGTTGCCACTGCTTGACAGTCTGAGCAACTACAAAAACTGAAAACGTTTGGAACTTCTGTCATTGTTTTACCACACATTTCCCTGAACATGTCAAGAGGTATCATCACCGAATGGGACCTCATAAACGAGTCAGACAAAGAACTAAAACAAGAGTTACATGTCCAAGGAATCATTAATGTCAGAATAATTATGACAAAGAAAGACTGCATACTAGTTCATACACGGAACATAATACTTACTTTTGACAACAACAGTTATAAAAGCAGGCTATCTTAACTGCCAAGTTAAACCATACATCCCAAACCCATTACGCTGCTATAAGTGCCAGAAGTTTGGGCACTCACAGACTGTCTGCAGAGGAGTAGCTGCCTGTGCCACTTGTGGATCCGCTGCACACATTAGTATTGACTGCACAGCCACAACACCAATCTGTTTTAACTGTAAATAGGCACATCCAGTGTATTCCAAGGAATGTTCCCTTGGAAACGTGAAAAAAAGATACATCGGTACAAAACTGAATGTAAACTAACCTACCAAAAGACTAAAAAATCCCTACCGGTTCCAAATACTAATAAGCCCACTTATGCACAAATAACCACAAAACATATATCAATTTCTACCCAAATGGAGGTAACTATACCACCAAGTAAATCACTAGCTGAATGGGCCAGGTAACTGTTTTCCCCAGTACCAATGCACCAAATGAAAAACAAACAAAGCAAAGCCATAAATATGCCAATCACAGTACAACCAGATGCAATTCAACAGGAGAATACCACAGTACCTACCACTCCTGACTCAGAAGACAATTTAAATCAAGACAAACAGGTTCTAGAACTGTTCACCAATGAGGATATGGATACAGGGAAACCTTATTTCCCAAAGAAGGGAAAAGGTAAACTTGAGCATTGTAAACCTTCTGTCCCTCGAAAAGAAGTCGAGAGTTCCACTAAACCCAAATAATGCTTACCTTTTTACAGTGAATCCTCTTACAGAGGCTATCATAGTAATTTGTCCGACATCCGAGTTCTCCTTTCGCAATATGACCCTATTACCTTTTGCTTACAGGAACCCAATCTGACACCAAATATAAATGTTTCCCTTCGGAAATACATAATACATCGTCAAGATTGTGTTGCACAAAATTCGAACAATCTTGCCCATGGAGGAGTAACACTGATCATCAACCCCCAGATACCCTTAAAACCACTCCCACTAAAAAACAGTCCTTGAGGCAGTTGCTGCATGAGTCAATATTAACTTTGATTTAACCATAGTCTTATTATACTTGCCACCTAACCAAAATAAAAGCTATGCTGACTTAAAAGAATTAGTGATACAACTTCCCAAACCATACTGCATCTTAGGAGACCTCAACAGTCATCCGCTGTGGGGAAACCATAATCTGGACAAGCGTGGACAAACCATTGAAAAACTACTTGATCAACATAATCTGATAACTCTCAATAATTGGTCTCACACCTATGCACAGCAACCCCTCTATTTGGGTGGACTATTCACAGCAATCTGCTGGGCAGTGATGAGGATATTATCCTGTGATATGCCTCATTGACATAAGCATTCCCCACCTTTCTTATCGAATCCCCAAATGGAACTTTTCCAAAGCTGAATGGGACATGTACAAGCAGCTAGTAACACTAGAAGAAAACCAGATCCAACAAACATCCATAAACCTGGAAGTAGAATATATATCTAATCAAATACTGCAGGCAGCAGACAATGCAATTCCAAAGCAATCCACAAAAATATCAGCTAGCTCAAAAGTGTGGTGGAATGATGAATATAGTGCAGCTAAAAATCAGAAGAACAGAGCTTGGACTATCTTCAGGAAGTTCCCAACAACAGAAAACCTTATCTGCTGTAAACAGGCAAGAGCAAAGGCAAAATGAGTCAGGCAGACTAGCAAAAGGGAAGCATGGAGACTCTTCGCTTCCATCCCAAGAATGACAAAAACTCAAACAATACGGGCAAAAATACAGCGGATGTACGCAAAACACCCATGCATAAACTTTCCCATGCTCACTGTCAGTGGCCATGATATCACAAAACCAGAGGAGATTGCAAACACCCTGGGTAGATCTTTCATGAAAATATCAGCTATGACATCATACTCACCATATTTTCAGGCACACAAAGCACAAGCTGAAAAAAAACATATCAATTTTGAATTAGCATTAGTTTTTGTTTACAATCTCTCCTTCAAAATGTCAGAGTTGCATCATGCTGCTCTATTGTCTACTAAACTCAGTGCAGCAGGGCCAGATGGAATCCACTACATCATGATAGCAAAACTCACCAAACCGGCCCTCAAGATTCTGTTACTCCTCTATAACAAAATATTTAAACCAAGCAAAATCCCTACAACTCTGCAACATTGTCGACCTATTGCACTCACTAGCTGTATGAGCAAGGTCATGGAAAAAATGGTCAATGCCTGACTAAACTGGTTTCTGGCTCAAAATGATCTCGTAAATTCGGTGCAATGTGGTTTCCGGGAAGGTAGATCCATTCTTGACCTTTTGATCAAGACAGAAATAAACATTCGTGACGCCTTCGTCTGAAAAGAACATCTTGCAATGGTCTTCTTTGAAATCGAAAAAGTTTTTGACACTTCTTGGAGATATTATTATTATTATTATTAGCTATATGGTGCAAGGAAGCCTAAGGCTTATGCTGCACCAGCCAAAAAAAAAAAAAAAAAAAATTCCCAAGTTACCCTGAGAGAGAGAGAGAGAGAGAGAGAGAGAGAGAGAGAGAGAGAGAGAGAGAGAGAGAGAGAGAGAGAGAGAGAGAGAGAGAGAGAGAGAGAGAGAGAATCGCCAAAAAAGAGAAGAATGATGATATCCAGCTCAAGCTGTACTCACCAGATGTGAACCCCTGGGGTAAATATGGTATTATGCGAACCCTACATGATCTGGGATTATGCTGACACCTACCACAGTTTATCAGAAACTTCTTTCACTGCCACTCATTTCAAGTTAGAGTTCACAACCATTTATCTTCAAAATTCATCCAGGAAGGAGTACCACAAGGATGAGTGCTAAGTGCCACTCTCTTTAGTATAATAATGAATTCAATAAGACATGATCTACCATAAACAATATCCACTAACCTGTATGCTGATGACTTCAGTATCGCCTGCCATTCGCCTAATATGCGAATGATAAAAGACAGTTACGATGTGCCATCAACAAAATAGCTAAATGGTCCCAAAACTGTTTTCTGGATTTCGTCTCTCACACCAGAAAACAGTTTGGATACACTTCTGTAGGAAGTGTAACTTAGACTAGAAAATCAAGCCATACCAGTGGTCTCTAGTGTGTGCTTTCTTGGTGTGATATTCGACCAAAAACTCACTTTCCTTGATCATTTAAAAACGCTCTGGATTAACTGTCTTAAAAAGCTTGACATCTTAAGAGTTTTATCATGCGTAACGTAGGGAGCCAACTATTACACGCTAATACATCTCTACTGTGCATTAATACGGTCACATCTAGACTATGGTTCTGTAGCTTTGCTAGACCAAGCGCTTTACGTTGGCTTGATTCTATACGCCACAGTGCTCTTCGTCTTGCACTGGGAGTGTATCATACATCACCGGTTCAGAGCCTATTTGCTGAAGTGCATGAAACACCCTTGCAGCTACACAGACAAATGCTTTTATTAAATTATGCCGCAAAACTCAAATGGTATCCAAAACACACCCCACTTTGAACGGTGTTTCCTCTCCTAAATGGAAAAACCTTTATAGAGCTTACCCATCTATAAACCCACCAACTGGGATATGTCTTCACTCACTGCAAGCTGACTGGCAAATTGACCTGAGTAAGATACAGCCTACTGCCTCTCATGCAATCCCACCAGGGATGTATCATATACTGTGACTTTTCATTCACAGCCTGGGGAAAACACACCATGTCCCAACAGAACATGCTGCAATACATGCCACACTGAGAACCCAGCATGGCCAGTACACACCGATCTAAACAGATCGATTCAAAACATAAAAGCATGTTGGTGCAGCAGCAGCAGCAGTATTTCCTAACATCACCATGTCCAAAAAAACTCCCCACTGAATGTCGCAGCTGTATTGCAGAACTCTGTGCTATCCACATAGCCTTAAACTACACACTCTTAAGAACCAGATTGCACAGCGCTATTTATACAGACTCCATTAATGCTATCCAAGCTATACAACCAATGCAAAGAATAATAACCCCTTACTTAGACAGATCTGGAATACTCTGACTGAATTAAACCAGAAGAAACAACAAGTTCTCTTTTGTTGGATCCCTGGTCACGCTGGAATTTCTTGAAATGAACAGGCCAACCTAGCTGCCAAATCTGCTACTGATCCTATAGACCAATCCTTCACTACACTTGCATCTGACTTGCAAGTACATTGTAAAGAAATGATGCCTTGAACAATGGCAACGTATCTGGCAGAATCAAGGCAACAATAAGCTACTTGGCATAAAAAAAGAACTACAACCATGGAGATCAAGTATACGCGAGAACCGACATGAAGAAGTCGTATTAGCCCGATTGTGATAGACCACACGCACCTGACACATCTTTATTTGTTGTGGCCACTGACCCACTACTGTGTACAAACTGCAACACTCAGCTCACTGTTCAGCATGTACTCATTGATTGTCCCAAATACAATAGTGACCGACAAGCTGTTTACCTCTTTTTTTTCAGGACGAACATTCTTATTATTATTATTAGCCATATGGTGCAAGGAAGCCGAGGCTTATGCTGCAACAGGCAAAAAAAAAAAAAAATTCTGAATTATCCAGAGAGAGAAAGAGAAGGGGCTCATCTAGAAAAAAAAAAAGATGATATCCAGCTCAGGACCCTGGGTGTTCCAAGCCCATACTCACCACATGTGAGCCCCCGATATTGCTGACCTCCTGGCAGATACGCTACATGTGGCCAAAATTTTTTCATTCTTTAAACAGATACAACTGTGCAACACAGTATGAACTTCAACAACATTTATATACATAAACTATGTATTTAACATCACCATAGTTAGGTGCATTATGGCCTTGCTGTCCTTGTTCTGTAAAGCCCTTAAACAAACAAACAAACATGCTGCAGACTATTGACAGTCATAAAATTGTCATAGTGTGTCTAACTTTACTAAAATATATTCTGCAGTGATATTTGGAAATTACTTTAAAAGCAGGGTATGGGTTAAAAAAAAAAAAAAAAAAACCGCTTAAGTAGAGATAATAACAACCGTGTGCAAACATTTAAAAAATAATAAACTAATATTAATTTAAAGACTTATGGATTGCAGAGACTTTCTCAGTTAAAAACTGTGGATTTAGTTTGTTGCTTGTAACTAACAGTTGAATGCAGCCATTTAGCTAATTGCTGGTTGCTCAAACATTTAATTTATTAAAAAGGGAAAAAAAAATTTTTTTTGATAAGTTAAATGTTTGACAATGTTCATTTGCATAAATAAATATATGTAAAATATACTTTTATCATTAGTGCAGGGTTTTTTTTTTTTTTTGTGTTAGATGTCAATCATTATTTATGCCTTGCTCCACATATCTTCAACCTTTATTGGAGTGATTAGTCACTAATAGGCCATATCTTGGATATCACTAATCTAAATAATTAATAAATATTGCCAAAAAAGTACTGTATTTAATTTACTTGGGTTATAGGAATAGCTATTTTGCTGGATCTGATTGTCCATCTTATAAACAAATATCTGGAAATATATCTCCTGAAGTTGTGACATTGTCTGCTACTTATAAAGTTGAACCATTCTATAAGAAATAATCATATTCTTTCATTGATGAATATACAGTCATAGAAAGAATGGACTTGGACTTTTTTGACAGATAATTTAACTTCATTTACAATAGAATTTTTTTAAATGTTATGCTTTACTTCAGAATTTTTGCTTTAATTGCATTGAGATTTCTGATTAAATCATTTTTTTTAGACCACTTCACAGCCAAGCTATCAGTTAGAATGAAAGTAGGCCCAGATTTTGTAGACACTAACTTTACTTTTTATGACTGCAGCACCTATACCTCGTAAGTTTATGATCAGCATCCATTTACAGAAATTTGTTTTATTCAAAGTAATATTAAAATATTTTTGATTGAGTTTTTATATTTTACTGATGATTATGAAGTTGTTTAAGTCATGTTTAAGTCAAGTGAAAATGAAATCAAAATATAAATTTTGTTAAAGTTGCTTCTGAATAAAATAATCCTCTCCATATTTGAAGTGTAAGCTGGTCCTTTTAAGAAAGCTGCCAAAAGTTATAAATTCAATATGCTACATATTTAAACCTCTTTCTTTTCATCTTCTGAGATGTGTATAATAGAGTTAAATATCTAAGAAAAATGTCTATGTTTTTATATTTTATTTATTTTTTAAAAATTTCTTATCTAATTGTACTGTGAATATAAATTGAATAATAATAATAAAAAATTGCCTTCCATATCACAGATGCTTTTTTTTTTTTTTTTTTTTTTTTTTTAGTTTTTCTGTAGATCTTTAGGAGAGATGTATGAGTATACCCTCATAACTAATGGCATGACTAATGTCCCTGAAAGACTTTCACTCAGACAAAAAAAAGAAAGAAAATACAGTTCTGGCTGTAATATGATAACACTCTGAACTTCTGTAAAACAGCTGCTATAAAACACATCCTTCAATAAATGATCAGAAGCACTTTTATGTAGAATGAAGTCAACATGTTAGCTGTTATCTGGTTCTTAAGAGTGATAAGAAAAGTCTCTCTGTCTGCATAAGTAGCCTTATGGTCCTAATACATAGACTGTAATTCCAGGGCTTTAAATGGATTATATTACAAAATAGAATGAGCCTCAATCCCTGGTATTAATGGTCTATGCATTAGGGACCATAAGGCTACTTAACCCTCAATTCAGAACACCTCAGGATAAATTATGCCAGACCTGTTTTTTCTTATTTAAAAAATACATTAGAGTTTATCTCAATACTTTTTCTTCTTCTTCTTCTTCTTCTTCATCCTATGAAGAAGTATCTCAATACTTCTTCATGGATGACTTCTGCACCATACTCTCCAACTAAGACAGACTTAAAAATGTATAATAACTTCTTTAAAATAATTTAACTTATTCATCACTCTTAGCACGTGAATGATCTGACATGCTGGGTTCACAGCCAAAGCCCCAACCCGACCCCAGACCCATCAAACCCTCCACGAAATCTCAAGTGACTGAAGACATTGTGTCAAATAAATCGTGGTTTAAAAATGAAGATAAAAGTCGATAAAATTATAGTGAAATAAAAGTTAAATATAAAACACGACAATGAAAAATAATTTACGGCAATTTCCTCCCTTAAATGGACCAGGGTTTTCGACCTCTGTCTTGCTCACAGGTTGGAAAACCATGATTTATTTGACACAATGTCTTCAGTCGCTCGAGGTTTCGTGGAAATTTTGATGGGGTTGGGTTGGAGCAGTGGTTTTCAACCGGGGTGCCGCAACAACATTCCAGGAGTGCCACGTAATTTGGGTTTAAGTTACTTAAACTTACTATTTTTTTAAATTTATATGTTTATTTCATTATAAAAAGGTGTACAGTACCGTTTTAATTTCATGGTCATCTATAATTAATGTTTACTTAGTACCTCTATATAAAGAATAAAATTATTACATACTGTATATATATAATTTGTATTATGAAATGTAATTTTTATAATTATATTATTGTAATAAATATCATATAACATTTATATTTTTAATATTATATATATATTGAGAAAATTGAGTAAGGGTGCCGCAAAATAAAATAAATTACTTAGGGATGCTGTTATTAAAAAAAAGGTTGAAAACCACTGGGTTGGGGCTTCAGCATGTTGGATCATTCATGTGCTAAAAGCTGTGAACACATGAAGTTATTATACATTTTTAAGTTGGTCTTACTTGGAGAGTATTGGTTTAGAAGTCATCCTGTGACGTATTGAGATAAACTCTTGTGTATTTTTTAAGTATTGACAAAACATAGGATATATTGAGCCTAAGTAGCTCTTAGTTTCATGGTAATCATATTTGATTTCTAATTAAAATAAAATCTATATGAGTAACATCACTAATAATTTATGAATTCCATTTCCTATCTTATTGCATTTCCTATTTACATCATCATTAATAGTTTTGTTATTGAAGAAATTTGGCCGTAAAAAATAAAAATCAGGTGTTTTCTTAAGCCTGTTCTTGCATATTTATTAGTAATATTGAAAAATAATAATTTAAAATTAGCAACAGAATTGCCAATTACTAAAGCATACTACCACTGTGCTTGATCCATGCATATCCAAATGGAAATACTTACTTACTTCAGATGCTCTTTACTTGATGATGTCCGGTCATCACAGCATGCATTTCGTTCAATTGTTGACATTTTTTGTCATGCAAAGAAAAAAAAATCTGACGTACATATCTAAAGTGGGGAATTTGGCATTTATTTAAAAAAATAATTGAAAATATATGTTTATAATACAAGAATGGATTATTTACAGTTGTGTTCATAATAGATTAAAATAAAGTGTAGCATCAAAAAGTGAACAATTTTAAATTTTTTCGGGTTAAATTTTAAGTTATAAAGTGCATTTCCCATCAACTTTATCCCAAAGTCCATTTGTTGATTACAGCAGGCCCTCGTTATAACGTGGTTCGCTTTACGCTGATTTGCTATAACACTGTTCTTGTATTATAAACCCATATTTGACTATAATGTTGTCACAAATCACTATAATGCTCTTTTACTAGCGTACAGAAGATTGTATTTTTGGCATATTTAACGAAAATGTTTCATCTGATGGAGTTGATAACTTGAAAATAAATAGCAGTACAGTGACTTGTTACGTAGTTCCGAGATCAACATTTTAAAAAATGATCAAGTATATTGCTTGTAATATTTGCATTATATGCATTTATTTGAAGTCTAATCATCACTCAGTACAGTATTAGATAACGTGCATAACGGACAGTTTTCTCGAACAATTGAATCATAATTAATGCAACCAACGCAATTACATTTTCAAAGAGTTAATAGTGGTGGATAAGGATGAAAAAGCAATGTCTGGACACAGTACGAAGACTACAAATGTAAGAAAAAGACTGCATTTGAAAATTAAATTAGACGTTTTTGAAGCAAATCAATTCCGGTCAACGACAAGTGGATGTGTGCCATAATTTAAGACTGGCAGGATTAACTGTAGGAACAATTATAAAAATAAAGAATTAATTTTAGCAGTGGGAAAGACAGCTGGTGCACTGCAAGCAACTAGGGCTAGGCTGGTTATTAGGATTGAAATGGAGAGACTTTAACTAATCTTATTGAAGATAATATCCAACGCAGAATTCAGTTAAGTTAAATATTATAAAAAAAAAAAAGAGAGAGAGAGAGAGAGATTAGCCTATATGATGACCTGAAAGAAGCTCACCTAAAAAAAAAATGCGGAACCATTTAAAACTAGTAAGGGCTGGTTGTATAGATTTAAAATCCAGGGAGAAGCCGCAAGTGCAGATCAAGGAGCCGAAAATTTCAAAAAAGAACTTGTTAAAATTATTGATGAGGGGTATTATATCTTATACTTCTCAACAAGCTTTTAACATAGATGAAGCAGGACTTTTTTGGAAACAAATGCCTAAAAGAAGTTTCATATTGAAAGAAGGAAAAAAACATGCCAGGTTTCAAAGCGGTGAAGGATCGGTTGACTTTATTGTTGGGTGGTAATGCTGCAGGGATTTATTTATTAAAACCCCTTTTAGCTTACCAGGAAGAGGGCCAAAGTACAACCCAAAATCAATTTTTCATTAAATTCACGATTTTAATTGGAATTTTAAGTTTAATTTTCATACATAAGTAGTTACCACATAATTATATATGTTTGTAATGCAGTATGTTTTATATGTACCAATATTTGAATATTAAATAGTTTGACCGACATTTGTGCATCTCTTCACTACCATTTATTATTGATTAAGAAATATCCTATAGCACCGACCGCAACTCACAAATACATATGTTACCTTATTGGAAAGCGGCGCTCGCTTAGTATGAATTCACTTAGCGCTCTATTTTTCCAGAATGAATTATCAGCATTAAGCGGAGGTCATCTTGTATGTGGAAATTTGCTCAATGGGTTAATAGCATGTCACTTAAATTTTAAATAAGGATCAGCAATTTGTATGCAGGTAGTAAGAGAATAATATAAAAGAAATTTTTTTAGATTTTTATTTTATTTTATTATTATTATTTATTTTTTTTTTGAGAAGTGAGTAGTCAGACCACCCATTAGGTGAAAGTTAAAAGTACCCTGTCAAGATAGTCTTGTGCTCTGATTTTACTGATTTTAAATGTTCCATCCATTATTGATACATGGCTGTTTAGCTCTAGCACCTAGTACTTAAATACAGCTGGAAGAAGAGGAATGGAAAACTTATAGTTATTTAACTTTGAATTTGAAGGTAATGGAAAGTTGATAGTGGCTCTAAATCCGTATGTTATCCAAGCATCTCATAATGTAGGGATCAAGCATCTCCATCTGCTATCATAGATTTCGTGTTCAGCTTAATAGTCTGAATTTACTTCAAGGTGGTAATTTGGATAACAATTGACAAAACAATTGTTCTCTCACTATAGTTGTCTGCCAATGACTCTCTCTATCTCTCTCACTTCATAAAAGACATTAGCTGGCTACAATAGAGGTTAAACTAAAATTTACTCCTGAACAAAGTCAAAGTTTAACTCGTAACTGTTATTAAACTATAGTAAGATTACTGTAATTTGACTCAGCAAGCATTTTGTCTAGTGGACAGCAGAATTTGTTGTCCTTTGACATCATCTGATAGTACTGTGTCAGCTATTAACTCAGTAGCATTTATAATTTGGAAGTCTCTTGATCTTTGTAAACCACCCAGTCTGTTAATTAACTCTGTAAATGTCATTCTTGATAATCTTTCAGAATGTGATGGAAACGATTGCTATATGCTGTTTACCCATGCTTGTGTTCTTGAAGTGATTTTTTTTTTTTTTTTTTTTTTTTTTGTCTACAGAAATGTCAGGATATATACATTCTGAAAATGACTATTTGTTTCAATGATCCAAGATTAGTGATAACTGTTTGAAATCAGTTTTCTGAAAATTTAACAGAAAAATGCATAGATGCATAAAAAAATGAACACCCTGAACATAGACACTATGATAATAAAATAATCTCTTAACATAAGAAAAGTAGTTAATATCTTTGCAGTGTAACAATTTCAAAGAAAAATTGTAATTAATGTGCATCAAGAATATGTTAGTTACCAGAAAAAATGTATTAATGCTATAGTATTGTGGAAGAATATTTCAGCACATTAATGGAAAGCAATAAAATTTGTATGATTTACTATATTCATTTTCTGTTGGGGGGTGTTATTGACCAAAGCTGATTATTGCACTTTATGGCTTGAGTTTTTGTTCAGTTGGGACAAATATAGTTGCCCAAATATAGACTGCACCTTGTGGTTGGTCACTCACACACTAACATGACTTTGTGGATTTATTGGATGACTGTCTTCTGCAGCAGCATTGTTAGAGAGACAAGAGAGCAATATTCTTGATCTGATTATCAGCAGAGGTGCTTTGCACATTAAGAATCTGCAAATAAAAGAACTGCTATGTGGCAATTATCACAGTGTATTGATGTAGGATTTACTTAAAGATGTAACTACTATAAGGGGTAAACAAAGGGATTGGATGACTACAGTTGTCTGAGACGGGGGCAAATTGCCACGTCTGGAGACTAGGCACCTGTGAGGTGATCTGAATAGAGGAAGAATACCATCGGTGCTGATGGTATTCTACCTCTTGCTGAGATTACACACAAGGGGGCATGAATTCAAATTGAAGAAGGATGGCAGCAGTTATTGGAATGACTTTGTTGTGGAAGTGGGTAGTTTGAATAAGTTAATGGAAGAACTAGTTGAACTATTGGATGGGCAAGTGATGTGAGAACTTCTTTTTTTTTGGCCGAAACTTGCTTTCTTGCATCATTTGCCATTACTAATACTGCATTGAAATACCCTTGCAATCCTATAGAATTTAAAGTGCTTAATTAATGCTTACAACACTTAGCTCATAGCAGAAAAACTTCACAGAGAGTTGACCTGTATTATTCTTCTTTCAAACTCCTTTTTTTAAAGTAGTCAGTAACGTAATTTCATTGCTAGAAAGCCATTGGTCTTGACTTTTAAATAAATGGCCAATAACATTTATTCAAGGTAATGCAATACCAATGCAACTCACTGTGAAAGCAAAATTCATTCTGTTGTGAGCAATTAAAGCAATATCATTAACTAAATAGTTTAAATCTTGCTGTCTGCAAAAAAAAAAACCCACAGGATGAAAGGATTAGATAATCCTCCTGTCTCCATGTATTATGATAATTTATAATTTAATCAATATTATGATTAATTAAAATTAATCAATATTATAATATATAATGACAGTTTAGGAACCAGGTCAAAAATATCAAAAAACAAAAAAAAAAAAATTTTTTTAAATGTACAACTATAAATATTGGATATGTAAAAAAAACAAAACAGTCAATCAGAAATGAGAGCTATCCCCATCTAAGCCAATCAGGGATGATGTGGCCAGAGATAAGAGGAGAGGAACATTTAGTTTGCTTGTTGATGTACTATTGTTGGAACACTATTCTAATGTCAATTTGTGAGTCTTAATTAAAAAATTTGATTAAATTAATAAAATAAGAGCCGCCATGTCTAGTAAGAGAAGTGCAGTAAAGCCAAGTGAATGTGAAAACGTCACTAAAAAGTCACGTAGATCTTTCACATTGGTAAAAAAGATGGAGGTAATTCGTAGAATGGAAGATGGTCACACATATCCTAATGTGTACAGAAGTATGAAATTGCCTCCTTCGACTGAGACTACCATAATGAAAAATGCAGATGAAATAAAACAGTCAGTGCAACAGACTATGACACTAAGTGCAATGCAAGTGAATTATAGCAGAAGTAAACTTTTAGAAAAAAATGGAGAAATTATTATCATTGTAGGGATGAATTAAATCAACAAACTTTCTGTTCATTCAAGCTGTTATTACTGATAAGGCAAAATCAATTTTTGAAGATCTTAAGAAAAAAAGAGGGTGGTGATTGAGACATTTTTATGTAGCAAGGGATGGTTCATGTGATTTAAATCTCTAAGTGCTGCTGTGTAAAATTAAGTGGTGAGGTGGCAAGTGCAGATGCTGAGGCAGCTGCAGCATTTCCTGCAGAGTTTCAAGCCATTGTAGAGGAGGGTAATTATCCTTCTGATCATTTTTAATCTTGACAAGACTGGGCTTTATTGGAAGAAATTGCCATCATGAACTTTCATTGCCCATGAACGGCAATGAAACCACCAGTCTGCACCAGGTTTCAAAACTGCAAAAGACAGGCTAGTGCTTCTGCTGGGTGCAAATGTCTCTGGCATGTTAAAATTAAAACCAATGTTGGTGTACCATTTACAGACACCACGTGCTCTTGAGGACCTAAATAAAGCCACGTTGCCAGTCTGCTGGAAATGGCACAAGAGAACTTGGGTGATACAAGAAATCTTCTTGGATTGTTACACAAACTATTTTTGTCCTACTGTGCTCTGTTTTTGTCAAGAGAATGAGTTACCAGCCAAGGCTCCTCTTCTCTTGGACAATGCCACTGGCCATCCTGCAAAGCTTGCCAAAGTTGGAACATCTCGGCCACGTCAATGTTGTTTACAAGCCGTTTAACACCACTTCAGCTTTGAAACCAATTGATCAGTGGGGTAATAGCAACCTTTAAAGCCTATTACCCCTGCCAAACCTTCATGGAAATGGTGAGAGTTTTGGACAGATCAGACAAAACTATCAAGGATTATTGGTGCTCATTCAACATTTTGAATGGCATTAATAACATCAGTAATAATCTTGGGAGGAAGTGTCAGTGAAATGTTTGAATGGAGTGTGGTGCAAACTTCTCCACAATTTATGCACTGGCTAAAGAACTAAGCCAACAAAAAGAGGAGGAAAAAGATGAAGAGCCTCCTCTAAAATCTATGAATGCAAGAAATCTACAGTGCAACTTTTCAACCATGGAGACCCTCACTGATGAGCTCTGTGAGATTGACCCATGACTGGGAGCAAAGTGAGAAAGTGAAAAGGAGTGTAATTGTATCCATTAGCCCTTATTCTAAGGTTCTCGAAGAAAGAAAGAGGAAATCTCGAGAGTCAACACTGTATGCTTTCTTCAAAAAAAAAAAAAGGAAAGAGCCTAACCCAGGGACTTCATCAGAGAAGTAAATTCTTTGCATTAAGTCACTGTCAAAAAAGATCAATGAAGAGGCATTACACGCACTTACAAAAACTTTCAACCTGGTCTTCGAACATATCAAAGTAAATGTACAAGATTAAATTTAGTTTAGTTATTTTATATTGTATTACATTTCACTGATTTATATTCATAAAAATACTGTGTTTACATTCATAGCATTCATTTCAGAGCTTTAAATATAATAATATTATATTACTTATGTCAATTTTGAGAGGAGCCTGGAACGTAACTCGTTGACTTCTTATTAACTTACATTGTATAATTGGATTCATTTTACACAGTTTTTTTTTTTAAACAGTTCCTTCAAGAACAGAACCCTCTTGTAAACTGAGGTCTACCTGTGCTGTATTTTTCAGATGATAAGATGCAGCAGAACATAAGGTGTACCCCATTTTAAAGAGCAAATTTTGTGGAAAAATATTGTATTGCATAAATTTGAAACAGATTCAGTGCTTACTAAATGAAACGAGTGTAAAATGAAGCTTTTACACATCTGTAATACTGTCACACTCATCGTTACTGATATTATGGTCTAAACCAGAGATGACCAACCTTTTACTATAGCTGCTATATATTATGTTAGAAATGTGCTATGTGCAACCTAACGATAGATTCAAAAACTGTTGGATTAAATACAACCCCTCCCATGCCTTTCATACTAATCTGCTGATTGCATCACCAAATAGTTTTTCCAATTATGTAAAAGAAATTTATGCCACCCATGTGTAATAAAAATAAATTTAATGTAGGTTAAAGAATAGATGAATTAATTAATGTTAAAATAAAACAGGTTATTACAAACCAAACGCAATGTCCTCGGGTGTCATTGACACCCATACTTACTTGCACTAAGTAACGTTGAAAGACATTAAATAGAACCGTAACCCTGTCATGCTGAAACCAAGCATAATATCTAGCAATAAGAATTGTAATTTAAACTGTGTTTAGCTTTATTTGTGGTTTTTCAGGTCGGGTGTATGTGTTCCCCCCAAATTCAGAATGGATTTAGATCAAGGTTGGCCAACCTTGATCTGAAATTTTGCTTACTTTAAAGAGTGCATCATCTTCAGGCCCTTTAAGGAGATTGCTAATTCTACATTTCTTAAAAGACATGGCAACTGTCTTGCATTTCCGTAATTCCAACAAATTTTTCTTAATCATTTCACACTTGGCAAATGTTTGGTGTTAAATTTTGATTTGGTGCCTCCATCCATTTGGTCCACTCCTCACAAATGAATACTTTAATTGAGATGTCCATTGACTGCAGTTGGCTTAGGCTTTCCGAATTCTTCCTTTCTATTCCCTCCATACATACAAACCAATAAGGTCACAATAAAAGAGTTAGCAATTTTTGGATGGCTATCTGGACATTTTTGATGATATTTCTCTCTCTCTCTCTCTCTCTCTCTCTCTCTCTCTCTCTCTCTCTCTCTCTCTCTCTCTCATCATGGCTAAATATAGACATTACTGCATGTATCTAGTGTACCTTCATACCTAAAAAGTCTCCTGCACCATATGGCGCAGGAGACTTTTTAGGCATTTTCTAGGGGGGAAAAGTGTCTTATGGTCCAGAAAATGTGGCAGTTATAATTTCATTTATTTATTTTTATTATTTAATTCTCTCCCCAGAAATCCAGAAATAGAGAATGGTATGGCAATAAAGTAACTGTACTAGTGTTGTTGTGTCATGTTCAGTGATCTTGAAAATAAAATGAAATGGTATGTTGTTGGTGGAACAGAGATTGTCCAATAGGTTGATGAGTTGCAAGTAACAATGTACCAACAGTTTTGTTACTAGCATTAACCTTCTATGTCACAGTTTTGCAATGGAGCAATGAATGGATATCAGAATTTGATTTAAATCAGGAGAATCTGCAACAGAAATGTATGAAATATTTAAAAACTGTTTATGGTAATGAAATATTAAATTGTACCATTGTGTGTTTGAATGGTATAAGCAGTTCAAAGATGGATGTGAGGATGTTCACCATGTCCAAAGAAGTGGGCAGGGCATCCATCAATCTCTCGAAATGAGGACAGAGTTGCAAAAGTTCAAAAAATTGTTGCAAGAGATCCTTGTTTGACCCTTAGTGATGGCCAATGAGTTGGACAGGAATAAGGAGATGATGCTTCAAAATCTGCATGAAGATTTAAGGAAAAATAAGGTCTGTGAAAAATTTGCTGTACAGCCTCACAGATGAGCAGAAGAAACAAAGTCACCACGTGACTCCTTCATCTAGACTTGTTAAGACATTCTTAATTTCCTTGACTGTATTGTCACTAGAGATAATTGTTGAGTGTTTCTGTATAACCCAAAAGCAAAGCATTAGAGCATGCAGTGGACTTCAAAATCATCACCAATCCCAAAAAAGTTTATTTTGTGGAAATCCAGGAACAAGATGATGCCGATTGTTTTAGACATTTAGCCAGGGTGTGATTCACAAGAATTTGTACCTGAAGAGAAGAGAGTCAGTGCTACATTCTATGTACAGTTGCTTCAAAGACTACTGAAATGCATTTCTCAGGTGCGGCTGCAATTTCAAGATAGAGGCAACTGGTTCTTGTTGCTCAACAATGCCCAATCTCCATTTGTTGTAAAGACATTTCTGACAAAACATGGCATTGTTCAGATAAACCATCCAGATTGCTCTCCCAATCTAGCGCCAATACACTCCTTTCCCAAGGTAACTGCCCTCAAAGGAAAGAGATTTCAGGATTGAGCACATGCTTTTGCTGACTCTTTTCAGAAACTTTTCAGAATAGGATAATAAGTGCATTCAATCATGTGGATAAAAAGAAACTTACTTTGAATAAAAAGAAAACCATTTTTGAGCTCCTTCACTTTGTGTTCTTTTTATATTTCACCAGTCAGGAACTTTATTGCCGCATATCATATACAGTCATCCCTGGATTTGTGCTGCTTTTTATTGTGTGGTCAGGTATTTACTACCAAAATTTTAAGGTTGCGGTGAGTTTCGCTACCTGCACGATTTTTGTTTATGAAGCTTCAAAATTAGGAATGAAGAGCAGATTTTGAAAAAATTTGTGTTTTTTACATGATTGAAGGAGAAACACATTTCACCATAATAATGTAAAATTCTACAGAATTCCAGCTGTCGGTGTTATTGCAAATGCAATAATATGGAGTTTACTACCTGTTTTTATTGTTTTATGGTCATGACCTCCAGAAATGTGCTTTAGAAAAATATCACAAAGGTATTCAAAACTGATTCTTATAACCAAACATTTAAGTTTAATAAAGGGTGGTGTGTTTGTCCGGTTATTTTTGAAACAAAATCCTCATTCTTCAGACCCCTCCCCATATCGGTTTAGTATTAGTAATGGCCAAATGGTGCAAGGAAGCCTATGGCTTATGCTGCACCAGCCAAAAATAAAATAACAAAAAAAAAATACATAAAATAAAATAATAAGAATAAAAACAAATTAATAATAAGAAGAAACTTAAAAAAATAATAATAATAAAAATTAATAAGAGAAAAAGAAATGCACAACCCATGCATTTCCCTCCTTCCTTAGGTGTAATTATCCAGCTGACCTTTGAATTTCTCCAAACTGTCCAGCCTCTACCACCCATGTAGGTAATTTATTCCAGTAATTTATAACTTGCTGGCTAAAATAAAACTTCCTGGAATCCAGTCTAAACGACTCCACCCGTAACTTGAAATTATGGAGTAGTTCTAGAATCATTTATTACCGTGAAAATTCCATCCTTATTTGTTTTACTTATGCCTCTCAGAGCCTTAAACACCTCAATGAAGTCTCCTCTAAGGTGCCTAGTTTCCAAGCTCTGCAACCCACATATTCAAAGTCTATTCATATGGACACCCTTTTGCCGATCTCACCAGGCGAGTTACCTGTCTTTGGACCCTTTCAAGAACAATGTCTTTCTTTAGGTGCGGTCTCCATACTTGAACACAGTATTTCAAGTATGGTCTAACAATAGCCTTATATAATGGAATTATGACATCCTTATCTCCACTAGTGATTGTTCGATAAATCATCGATAGGACACCATGGGCTCTTCTTGCAACCAGTCTACAATGCTCGGAGAACTTCATATCTGACCGTATCATAATACCCAAGTCTCCCTTTCCTCCACTACTGGTTTTAGTTCAACTTCGGCAAGTATATAAGTTATTTTGGGGTTACTGTTCCCCGGGTGCAATACCTTACACTTTGCTGGATTAAAGCATAGCTGCCATTTTTCTGACCATCTCTGAAGTCTATCTAGGTCATTCTGAAGGAGCTCTGTTTGCGGCAATCATTAACTACTCCACCAATCTTTACATCATCTGCAAATTTAGACATCGCACCCTCTATCCCTTCATCGATGTCATTTATGAAAATCAAAAACAACAATGGTCCTAATACTGATCCTTGGGAAACCCCACTTCTTGTATCAACCCAATCTGAGGAATAAACATTTATCACAACCCTCTGCCTCCTGCCCTGAAGCCACCCTGCTATCCATCTAAGGATTTTCCCTGTGATTCCAACCTGTTCCATCTTATAAAGTAACCACTCATGTGGAGCTGAATCAAATGCTTTGCTGAAACCCAAATAAACAACATCGACATTATTCCCTAAGTCCAGCTCTTGAGTGACCCTGTAAAAATAGCTAACCAGATTAGTTAAACATGGTTTTCCCTTTACAAAACCATGCTGGGGCGCCTCCGTGGCCAGGTGGGCAGGAGCAGCAGTGCGTAGCACACGCTTCCTGATTATACTGGGGTTCGAGCCCGTGACCACCAAATACGGAGGATGCAGAAAGGTCAGGGAATGACCACTGCATATCACCGGAGCAATATGGCCTTAGTTGCTAATGCTCCTAAAAACCAAATAACAACAACAACAGCAAAACCATGCTGAGTATCCATCAGAATTCCATTCCTGTCTAAGTGATCCTGAATTCCGCCCTTGATCATAGTCTCCATGATTTTCCCTACTACTGAAGTTCGACTAACTGGCTGGTAATTTCCCACTTCACTCTTAGAACCGCCGTTATGTATTGGAGATACATTGGCACTTTTTCAATCCAACGGAATCACTCCCGAGTCCAGTGATGTTCTCATAATTAGCCTCGATGGTTCAATACACTCACTTGCTGTCTCCCTTAAGATTATAGGATAAATGCTATCAACCCCAGGAGCCTTACTGGCCTGTAGGCTCAAGTTTTTTCATTAAATAAATGTGTGAAATTTCAACATCATTAATTACATTTTTTTCAACTTCACTCCCAGAATTTCTCATTGACATGAAGGGTTTTTCTTCTATAAATATCGATGCAAGTAACCGTTGAGTTCATCTGTAACATCGGTTGTGGTATCTAATACTATCCCGCATCCATTACATGCCGCCTCCGTAGCCAGGTGGGAAGGAGCGGCAGTGCGTAGCACATGCTTCTTGATTAGACTAGAGTTCGAGCCCGTCACCACCAAATACGGAGGATGCGGAAAGGTCAGGGAATGACCACTGCATATCCCGGAGCAATATGGCCTTAGTTGCTAATGCCCCTAAAAAAACCAAATAACAATAACAACGTCCATTACATGGCGCCTCCGTAGCCAGGTGGGCAGGAGCAGCAGTGTGTAGCACACGCTTCTTGATTAGATCGGGGTTCGAGCCCGTAACCACCAAATATGGAGGATGTGGAAAGGTCAGGGAATGACCACCGCATATCCCTGGAGCAATATGGCCTTAGTTGCTAATGTTCCTAAAAACCAAATAACAAACAAACAAACATCCATTACACAAGGGTCCAATCTGGTTTGTCCTTCTTCTTTGCATTTATATATGTGAAGAATTCCTTATCCCCCCCCCCCTTGATCTCTTTGCCAGTGATTTTTCATAATCTGCCTTTGCCAGCTTAACCTTTTAGTGGCATTATTACAGATCAATTTGTAGCTGTTATAGGCTTCAGTACTTTTTATTGCTCTAACTTTTTCATGCCGTCTTTTTCTGCTCAAGTAATTTGGTAACTTCATTATTCCTCCAACTTGGAATTCTCCTCTTGGAGTATTTTTTAATGGTATATAAGCATTAAAGGCTTCTGTGATTAATGTTTTAAAGGTATACCATAATTCAATTGAAATCGCTCTCTGTGAGATATCTACCCAGTTAATAGAGGCCATGTAACACCTTAAGGCATCATAATTTCCTTTCCTGAAATTATAACCCATTCCTTTGCCTTTAACTACTGCTATCTCTCTCTCTCTCTCTCTCTCTCTCTCTCTCTCTCTCTCTCTCTTCATAGTCCATTGTAGAACTCTGTGATCACTTCATGCCCACTGGATTCCGTATTGTGTACGGCATGTGCATTCTGTATACAATAAAGAGTTCTTCGTCTAGAGATATTCTTTTCCCTAGTACTTTCCCTGACATGTTGATACAAATAACAGTAATCATCTAGTTGATTTAAAAATTTTCTCCCTAATGTGGAGTTTCCTTCCCATTTGATCCAATCAATTAGAGGAATTGAAATCGCCCATAATAAGACATTCACGCTTACTTGCCTATTCCATTTGTATGTAGAGGCTCTCATCATAATCTTCACAATCACCTGACCTGAAGATTACTCACTCTCATTATACCTGTCTCTCCCACTCTCAATTATCCTACATTAGCTGTTCAGACAGAATCTTTTTCTGGTTTGTACAACATAGTGTTTTAATTGGTAAGCATTGCTTTTGCTGATTTAATATTTCTTGTCTATATAAAGTGTGTGTTTAATTAGTGTCTAAAATTAAAAAATTAAAAATCGTTAGGAGTTAGAAAATGGTGAAAAGGTGGTGACATTGGCCAAGGAATACGGCATAAATGAATCTAGCATTCGACGAATTAGGGAAAATGCTGAGAAAATTAAAGGTTCAGTTATCTGTTCCACATCATTGGCTGCAAAAAACACTACAAAAGTGAGAAATCTTGCAATAGAGAAAACTGAAAAATTACTTTCTTTCTGGATAGAAGATCTTAATCAAAAAAGAATACCTCTTAGTTCAGATATTATTCGTGCCAAAGCTCTGCAAATTTTTAATTGCTTACAAGAAGAAGCTGGTTCATCCAATGCAGATGTCTTTCAGGCCAGTAAGGGTTGGTTTGAAAATTTTAAGAAACGTCAAAGTCTTCACAATCTAAAATTAATGGGCAAAACAGCCAGTGCAGCTACGGAAGCTGCTTCTTTGTATCTGAAAACTTTAAAGAATGTTATTATGACTGAGGGCTATTTAGCGAGTCAAGTGTTTAATGCGGATGAGACTGGTTTATTTTGGAAGCGTATGCTAAGCCAAACATTCATTTCAAAAGAAGAAAAAACTGCCCCAAGTTTCAAAGCTGCAAAAGATTGGTTAACACTTTTGTTATGTGGCAATGCAGAGTGTGACTTTAAGTGTAAACTGCTTCTAATTTATATGTTGGAAAATCCTCGTGTTTTTAAAGGAATATTAAAAAAAAGCCCCTTACCAGTTCATTGGAATTCAAGCAAAGAAGCCTGGATGACATTTGCTTCTTTGCTTGATTCTAAAATCTAAACAGCTAAAATCTTTCAGGATTGGTTTTTAAATTTCTTTTGCATCAAAACAAAAATATTACCTGAAGAATATAGTATTCAAAATCTTGCTCATTCTTGACAATGTTCACAGTCATCCTGCACATTTGTTTGATCTGCACACAAATGTCAAAGTTATCTTTCTTCCAGCAAATACAAGTTCCATAATTGCCAATGGACCATGGTGTTATAGCTTTCTTTAAACTTTATTACCTAAGAAGATCTTTTTTATAATTGGTAGAAGCTACTGATGGAATAGGCAGTCTTTCAATTCGAGATTATTGGTGGAATTATAACGTTCTTGATGCTGTAAAAATGGTGCTGAATTCACGTGGGGTGAAGTTAAGAATTCAACAATGAATGCAGTGTGGAAAAAGCTGTGGCC
Organism: Mastigoproctus giganteus; assembly: GCF_048544385.1. NCBI lineage: Eukaryota > Metazoa > Arthropoda > Arachnida > Uropygi > Thelyphonidae > Mastigoproctus > Mastigoproctus giganteus. Next base: position 138,544,239 of record NC_143583.1, read on the forward strand.
ACAAAGCTGCACTAAAGAAGCCACAGTCAAAATGCCGGAGGTAGTTGAGATTGTGAGAATTGGCAAAATGATTAGCGGAGAGGAATTTGAAGAACTGAAACCAGCAGATATCACAGAATTCCTTGAATCTCACAGAGAACAATTTTCAGTGGATGATATTTTTTTGCAATGTGAAGAAGAAGATAACAAAAATGATAAAAACAAAGAAGATGCACTCAAAAAATTTGACTGCAAAGAGACTAGCTGAGTTTTTAAGACTTGCAAATCAGCTTAGCCAAGAAGATCCTAATTTGGAGAGGAGTTTAAGTTTTTCAGAGCTTTATCATTAACTTTAGTTCCTTATGAAGAAATTTGCAGACAAAAACAGCATGCTTCTAAGCAAACAACTTTAACCTTTTTTTTTTTTTTTTTTTTCAAAAAGTGCTGGATACTGTTGCAAGTTTATCACAGGAAAATAGTGACAAGGAAGCAATGCATTTAGATTAAAAATCTAGAGGTAAGTATTAGCAAGATTAATGTTATGGACATGTTTTTAATTTTTTTTTTTAATTTGTCTGTACAGATATGGAACCCTCATTATATCATATAAACTACATTTTGCATTGCACAGATTTGGACTGTGCGGTGTTTTCCCAGAAAATAACCCCCATGCAAATCAGGTGATGACTATATTTATTTTACACATTCTGTATTTTGCAACTATTCATCAAAAATAATAACCTTAATGATATATATATGGTCTTATATACTTGATTTGCAACATAAGAGGAAGGAATGATTTTACATCCAAAAGATAGCATTACAAATAACATCCAAAGTCTTGAATGTTATTTGTAATGTTATTTCCATTGCTGAAAGGTTAATTTATTATTTAGCAATTTTATCATCTTTTAAATAAACGTTAGGTAGCATTTGTATGGAAGTAATACAATATCAGTGCAACTCATCATGAAGGGAACGTATATGATGAACTGCATCAACAAGAATGACTTTGGAAAAAATATCATTGAAAAACCTAGCAAATGACTAATGAACCTGAATTATGTCTTGGACAAAATGCTATTCCACTAGTGGCAGACACAAAATTCTTGGGGCTCACATTTGATAAGAAGCCAACCTTTCTGGATCACATCCGTCAACTCCGTACAAAGTGCACAAGTGGCCTGAATATTCTCCGTGCTCTGTCACCTACATCTTGGGGTGTGGACCAATGCACCCTACTATGCTACCATACACTTGTACAATTCAGACTAGATTATGGGTCCCTGGTATACAATTCAGCCAGGGACAATTTACTTCGATGGCTGAATCCTCTCCATCATCAGGCTCTCTATATTGCTACTGGAGCATATCGAACATCTCCTGTCCAGAGCCTATATATGTTTAAGCAAATAAACCACCATTATTGCTTCGACACAAGAAATTGTTTCTAAAATATGCTTTAAAACTGAATTCCCTGACAGACATACCACATGGCCATCTGTTTTTGAGCTTTGACAGGAAAGTTTGTACAATGCCCGGAAGACTGCCAATCATCCTTTTGGTATTTGTGTCCAAAACAGCTACTCAGAGAACTTAATCAAGTTAGACAAGGCTGCCCATACACCAAAGCCCCTTCCACCCTGGCATGCTCATGTTCCGGTGTACAACTTTTCCCTTAAAAACGGGGGAAAGTGAGAAACTCCAGCTCTATTCAGCACACCAAGCTGAACATTCTGACTTTGTGCCAGTTTACACAGATGGCTTGGTGTCAGAATCATATTTTGGTTCTTCTGCTGTCTTTACAGACATTACTATATCACAGCAGATTCTCCCTGAATGCAGCATATTCACTGCCAAGCTGCATGCTATAGAGTTAGCCTTGGATCACATTAGTAAATGCCAATACCAATGGTTCATTTTATATTCAGACTCTTGCAGCATCTTACAGGCTTTACTAACTGTGATATATAATCCACATCCAGTTCTGTCTCAAGTTCAGCAGAAGATCCACTTTCTCCATGACCTGTGTGCGAGTCCTGTGGCAGTTTTATCAATTAGACATATTTTAATCGACTGCCCAGATTTTAGCAATACACATTTTACCACTTTTAAACATCTGACTGAGCCTTATACACTCAGCCAGATTTTATCTGACAATAACAATGTGTCTGATGTTTTTAAATGTTTACACCGTATTAATTTAATGTATATAAAATCCTAAATATATATACGTATATATATAGGAATTATGTCAAATGACGTTTAGGTTTAAATAAATATTGGCTCCAGCGTTAATGCTATTGTCTGTGGACAATTAGACATTACACGTGCATGGTTTGTATATGTACTTAATTTATTTATACATTATTATTTTTAAATTGTGGTACTACTTGGGAGTGTCAGGTTTGTAGTGACCCCAACCAACCTGCTAGTTATATTTAAAACTAGCCCTGGTATGGATAGCCTTGCATATAAAAATATAAGATACATATAAAAGCAACTAAATTAATGAAATTTTAAAGATAGCTGGAGAAATTGGCAAATGTTAGTGAAAATAAATGAAAATTAACATTCTTCCGGGGCTACTCCTCAGGGGTTTGAGCAGACATATAGCCATACTGGAGGAATGTATTATGCATACCCATGTCTGTAATCTCTGTACCAGTTTTGCAGGCTAATTACTTGGTGGATAATTTGGAATTATAAGAGTAATCTTATTGAATATATGTACTTATTTTTATATAAGTACTAAATTTTAAGTAAACAGGATGGTTTTCGTATATTACAGCAAACTGTGATAGGAGATTCAAAGTCCTACAGGTATGTAACATATTGAAATATCATAGTATCCCGCATCCATGTCCTGTGGTGATCAGTCTGAAAATGTTCAATTTCCCACAAAAGTTTAGTTTTATTTGTGTGTGGTACAGTTTATTGGGCAGACGTACCAGGTTTTATCCGTGGCGTGATGGTGTTAACCTTGCCGTAGGCAAAGTCTCATGCTTTGCATTCCTGAGCGTGGGGTGGTGTTGATTGTAATTTAAAGCTTGGTGTATTATTGTGGGAAACAGATACAATATGATAGTATCTGTTTTGCCTAACCAGGCTAAAAATGGTAATAATTGACATGGAGGTTATTGAAATAAAATGGGAAAAGATGGGATGATAGTTATTAAATTAAAATAAATGTGTTATCCGTAGGGTGTGGACTGGCAACACTTTTCTAAGGCATGACAGCTCTGTATATGCCCATGGGGATAACTATTTACAAATATATACAGCCTCTTTCGTTGTGAATATTAACCCTGTGTTTCCGTGCTTATAATTAAATCTCAATTTAGTGGAAATGCATTATATCTGTATGGTGATGTTGACCAGTGTATTTATATTCCTGGTGTTAATAACTCTGCTAGTGGGGAATTTTGATTTTGGACATCCAGGTACCGTGCGGATAGGTGTCGAGCCACACCTGTGCACAATTAACCTGGGGTTCAAAAGGGGGCCAAATTAATTAGAACTTTTATACTCCATGGAAAAAATATTTTCTATGATACTATTAGGACTAATGTTAATTGGTTGTTGTATGAATTTAGCTTGTTCGGCTGCATTTATGTTGTCTGTAATTGTCAGGTATTTTGTTTTTGATATGAGTATTTTTCAGTTTTGTTAAAGCTGCTATAATGCTTTCTGGGCTATTGCATATGTGTATAATTCTGTTTGTTTGGTTTCTGATAATATTTCCATGTATATTTTATTTTAATTGCTGGGAATCCGAACAGGTCTCTTTTATCGTAGTGTTTGGTGTATATAAAGTCATTGGTTATGGTGATATATATATATATATATATATTTTTTTTTTTTTTTTTTTACGTATACCGCTTTTTACTATTATATGATTTGTGACGAGGTAACCTTTTTTCAAAGGTTACCAGAATTTGTTTATATCTATTTTTAAACTTGTATAATTATCTCCTGCCGCTTAATAGCCTTAGATGCTAATGTGGCAATAAAACCATAATGAATCAATCAATCCTTTGTCAAACCAGATGGAGGCTCCATAGCACGCAATTGGGACATATACTACCTTTATATATTAATGATAAAGCTTTATTCTCTCTACTAATCTGCCTTATCATTGTAGTGTATTTTTAGATTTTAGCTGACAGGTATTTTAAGTGGGAGTGGAAGGATAAGTTTGCATCTAGATACAGACCCAGATACTTGATTTCTGTGTAGAGACAGATCGGGGTGTTGTTAATTTTCATCACTGGTCTTCGGATTTGGAGCTTTTCTTTTAGAAGAATTGATTTTATTTTTTCACCGGAGATTGTCAGTTTGTGTATGGTAGCCCAGTCTTGCAGTTTTCCCAGTGGTAGTTTAAGATAGATGATCATGTTGCTATTGCAGCAATGTGAATGCTAGATCTGCTGACTATCATGCAAGATGAAGTTGTTACCAGTGATGAAAGTTACCCACCTTGCTTTCTAAAGATAATTCCCAAGGTGCATTTGAACACATCAGAGAATGTGTAGCCTCCTATAATGTGTATAATGAAACAACTATTGCATTTTATAATAGGAGTAGGCTTGTTATTTAGAAATAACAATTAGTTTATCCTTGTTTTTTCGTTAATTTCCTTAGTTAGGTTAGGAAATTTCCTTAATTTCCTAACCTAACTGTACCCAGCACTGTTATTATTTTAAGGTTATGTTACTGAAATTTGCAAAAGGAGAAGCTTGCAGTTAAGAAATTCACAAAGAACAAGTAACTAAAATGGCGCCTCCGTAGCCAGGTGGGAAGGAGCAGCAGTGCGTAGCACACGCTTCTTGATTAGACCGGGGTTCGAGCCCGTCACCACCAAATACAGAGGATGCGGAAAGGTCAGGGAATGACCACCGCATATCCCGGAGCAATATGGCCTTAGTTGCTAATGCTCCTAAAAACCAAATAACAAACAAACAAGTAGCTAAACTACAAGACAATAGCAGTAAATGTCATGAGACACATTATCCTTAGCCACAGTATATTATTTAGAAATAATTTTATTTTGCTTGCCATTTTTCAAAAAATTATGATGTTAATATAGTGTGTTGCATTACAGTAGAAAGTCAGTTATCCAGAATTCAAATATCTGGAAAGGCAGTTATCCGGAATAATTTGAAAAGGCTGATCTTCCTTTTTTTCTTTTTTTTTTTTTTATTAACGGCAGTACAAGCACAGGTTATAGTGATCATGTTTACAAATTGAATTTTGATTCTAATAAGCGGAAGATTGAGTTTACTACCCATTTAAAACAGATTGTACAAACAAAAAGCCCAATAAACTGAAAACTGCAAATTGTTTTATGGTAGTGACCTCTAGAATTCTATATGTGACCTTCAGAAATGTTCTTTACAAAAATATCACAGAGACTACTGGGTTTTCTCGGAAACCATGAGTGAATTTCATATTAGTTTAGCTCCAGATTCGGTAAGAATATCATTGGCCCGAAACTGTGATTTATTATTTTTCTAAATGTTTTACAGTAAAATCTGAATGAAATGAAAACGCATAGCTTTAACACTGCAACAAAAAACAGAAATTATTAATAGAATTAGAAAAGGTGAAAATTTAGGATATCTCTCCAAAGAGTTTAATGTGGGGACTTCAACAATTTAAGAGATCAAGAAATTTTCAAATGATATAACAGAATTTGTGTTGATTATGGTTATTGAAGGAGGATCTAGAAGGAAAAAGACTTATGTCGAAACCTGAAAATTCCGCTTTAGAGAGTGAACGTTATTTGTGGTTTCTTCAGAAGCAAAGTTTAGGTGAACCAGTGTCTGGCCCAATGTTGTGTGAAAAGGCGTTGGATTTTAATCAAAAATTAAGAGGTAATGAAGATTGCCTCTGAAAAACTAAACAAGTCACTATATACATGAACTAGATATTCAACGCAAGAAACTTTCTGTAGACGAATCAGCAATGGTATCCTTGCAAGTTTGCTTCAGTTATAGCAAATTACTAGAAAGCAAATGTTTTTAATGTTGATGAGCGGGCTTATTATGGAAAGCATTACCGAGAAAGCCCTAGCCACTAAAAGAGAAATGCCTGCACCAGGTTCTAAGATGAGGAAAGAGCAAGTTACAATTGCTGTGTGTGCAAAAGCTGCTTAGATGCACAGACTGTCTGTGCTCATTATCAGCAAGTCGAAAAAACCGAGAGCATTTAAAAATCTTTCTATTCCTGTTTTGTATAAAAATCATAAAAATGCCTGGGTGGATGTTTCTGTTTACTGAGATTGGTTTATAATTTTTTTATTTAATTAGTCTTAATTATTTAATTTAATGGTAAGGTAAGATTAAATTTATTTAATCTTACCTTACATCATCAATCTTACATCAATTATTCTGGATAACTGACGCTCTACTGTACAGCCACCCCCCGATTAACTTAAGGGTTACATTCTGCAAAACTCTATGTAAATCGGAATTTCCCTAAATGCTTATGCAGCACTCACAAATCTGATTGAAGCAAAAAAATGTTTGATGAACATGTAAATAGAATTATTTTTTCGGTTTTTTTTTTATCTCGTGCCCAGGAAAAATTACAAAAGATTACAAAAATTTCAAAATTATAAAATTACAAAGAGATTTTTTTTTTTTTTTTTATGGAGTACATACTGGCTACCAATTGATGTCTGCACATATACATAGTATAGTCTTTCTGCAAGAAGCATAGCAACTCCATGAGCTATCAAGTGTATCAAGTTTTCTGCCATGTTCTTTCTCGTGTTGTTCTTCCTCCGTTTGCATGGGACGTTGAAAACAATTCCTTTGAGAGTGATTAATTGCATGATTCGCCTGGTGAATCATGCAATACTGGTTGGTTTAAAGTGTTATGCTTAGTGTTTTATTATCCATTGTATGTCCATATTAAAATTGCCAAAACAATCAGCATCCACAAACTGTGGGAAAAATAATACTCTTGTAAGTAAAATTGAGAGTAGTGAGGATCAATATTATGTGTATTGTGTAAGTGCGATACCGAAGTATGAAATAAAGGAAAAGGTTACCCCAGATAACCTTTCCCTGTATTGTTGTTTCACTTATTGTTTTTCAACAATTGAAATTGTAACTGAAAATATACTAAATCAAAAACAAAGTTTTATAATTATTATGTTATACACCGATGAGCCAAAACATTATGACCAGTGAATCGTTATGCAAATCAAAGCAGCTGCATGTGAACTACAGCACATGCGTGTGTTGGGACACTGTATAAAAAACACCTGATACTGAGCTCCATTAATCAGTGTTATGCTTTTCTTAAAGGCCAAATTGTAATGGCCAAACGACTGGGTCCGAGCATACCTGAAATGGCATGGCTGGTGAGGTGCTCACGGCTAACCGTGGTTAGTATCTACCGAAAGTGGTCCGAGGAGGGAAAACCCATGAACCGCTAGCGAGGTGTTGGACAACCACTTCTCATCGATGCTCGAGGTGAGCGAAGGCTCGCCCAGATGGCACATGGCAACAGAAGACAACTGTGATGCAACTTGCCGGTAATTGGAATGCTGGTGACAGGAGTAATGTGTCACAACACACAGTACATTGAACCCTGCTGAAAATGGGGCCGCATAGCTGCAGGCTGCTCAGAGTGACCATACTAACCATAGTTTGCCGGTGACGGCGCCTACAATGGGCATGTGAGCATCGAAACTGGACCTTGAGTGATTGGAAGAAGGTCGTCTGGTCCGATGAATCATGTTTCCCGTTGCACCATCTGGCCGGGCGGGTATGTGTGTATCGTTTACCCGGGGAAGTGATGCGCTTGAATGCACTATGGAAATAAAACAAGCCGGTGGCGGTGGTGTCATGCTTTCGGGGACATTCTGCTGGGATACCCTGGGTCCAGTCATCCATGTGTCAGACACTCTGTTTACCACCTACCTAAACATCATTGCTGACCAGATACACCCTTTCATATCAACGGTCTTCCCCTCTGGTAGTGCCATCTTTCAGCAGGATAATGCGCCATGCCACAACACCTGGATTGTTCGAGACTGATTTGCGAAACATGAGGAAGACTTCCAGGTATTGCCCTGGCCTCCAAATTCCACAGACATTAATCCTATCAATCATCTGTGGTTTGTGTTGGAACAACAACTCCGACCTGCGGCATCTCAACCATGAACCTTACAGGAATTAAAGGATCTGCTGGTTATGTGTTGGTACCAGATACCACAAGACACATTTAGAAATCTTGTAGCGTTCATGCCTTGCTGGGTACAAGCTGTTTTAGCTGCACATTGAGGACCAACATCGTGTTAGGCAGGTGATCATAATGTTTTGGCTCATTGGTGTATATCCAAAAATCCATATTTAATTCTTAAAAGGTTATCATCCTAAAAAATGAATAGCAAATGCTTAAAAAACAGTACTCACCTTGTATAAATCTGCAATAAATTTATTGGTAGATGGTGGCTAAATTTAGGTTGGAAGAAGCATTAAAAAGAACTAAGGTGGAGAATGGGGTGAAAATATTTTAAACAGATTTTAAAATGAGTGCAAGGAAGTAGAAGTGCAGATCTCCAATTCTTGGTTGTCATAAAGAGATTAAAAGACGCGAATGAAAAAATGAAATAAACAGAGAAGACTGGTGGTGCCAATAGTTGTTACGAGGGACTTTAGTTGAATAAACCGTCATCAGTTGGCAAATGGGAGAGAAGTGAGCGCGTGTTGTATTTAAAGTTTATCTGTACTCTCGTGATGCTCTTTTTGACACGTGGGAACTTTAGCCGCGAGAGGTTCCAAACCGGTGAGAGGTTGAAAGGAAGTTTAGCGTTAATAATATTGAGATCAGAATGGTGTCGGTACCATTCGATGGTGAGGGCTTCATATTGAAGAATTCGTTAGCTCGATCAAAGTTTAATAATGGTGATGGCAGAGTCAACAAGGTGTTCATTAAAGTGTCAACAGCTGATGACACTTTAACGAAACGTACCTCTCTTTCAGTTGACCACATCCTTGAACTTACCACTCTTTTACTAGGCGCTAGATATTTTAGATTTAATAATAAAATTTATCGACAAACATTGTTTACCAATGGGTTTAGGCATTTCTGCCCCCCTTTCTGAAATTTATCTCGCCACTATTGAAAAATCAAATTTTACCACCTTTCCCTTCTGAAATTAAATTATACATACGCTATGCCCGATGATATCCTAATAATAGGCAACTGAACAATGCATGACAGGCTAAACCTTACTCTCGAAATCACAACGGACAACCAGATTAATTTTCTTAATCTCACTATTTATACAACAGACACAAATTTAAATACAAAGATTTTCAGAAAAACACACACACCGGTAAATATCTACATTTCACTTCACATCATCCCCTTAGTACCAAAAAGCCATCCTACACAACCAAATCTACAACGCTATCAAATTCAGATCTTCACAAAATGATCTACACAATGAACTTCAATACCTTACTGATAAATTCATAGCCAGGGGCTACCTCCCCCCCCCACCTCAACTCATCCAACACACAATATCCACTGTTAAAAACAGTATTAATAACCCCACCAGACACAGTAACAAGACAAATACTCGCATAGTTCTCCCTTACCATAGTGAACTCGCAGCACAATTCTGGCATATATTCCAAGATACTGACATCTCCCTCACCTTCTCCACTTACAATAAACTAGGTTCCCTATTTAATTCTTATAAAGATACACACAAATATCCCATCAATGATCTCAGTAATATAATATATCTCATAAAATGCCAATCAAACTGCGAAACCTGTTACATCTGCAGCACTACCACCAAATTCAGTTCCTCCACAACTTCCAACACCCGCGCATACTACTACTTCTTCAACAGTTTCAGGACAAGTCAATCCTGCACTGAGTTAACAATCCACGCTCAAACCCACAACCACACCCCCCTTGTTGACTCTACCATCTCCATTATTAAACTTAGATCGAGCTACAGAATTCTTCAATATGAAGCCCTCACCATCGAATGGTACCGACACCATCCTGATCTCAATATTATTAATGCTAAACTTCCCTTCAACCTCTCACCGGCTTCGAACCTCTCGCGGCTAAAGTTCCCACGTGTCAAAAAGAGCATCACGAGAGTATAGATAAACTTTAAATACAACTCGCGCTCACTTCTCTCCCATTTGCCAACTGATGACGGTTTATTCAACGAAAGTCCCTCGTAACGACTATTGGCACCACCGGTCTTATCTCTTTTTTTCATTTTTTCATTCACATCTTTTAACCTCTTTATGGACAACCAAGGATTGGAGATCTGCACTTCTACTTCCTTGCGCTCATTTTAAAATCTGTTTAAAATATTTTCACCCCATTCTCTGCCTTAGTTCTTTTTAATGCTTCTTCCAACCTAAATTTAGCCACCATCTACCAATAAATTTATTGCAGATTTATACAAGGCAAGTACCGTTTTTTAAGCATTTGCTATTCATTTTTAGTCAGATTTATCACAGTATTATAAGATTACTATAATTTCAATATTGTCAAAGGTTATCATCCTTATTTTTTAGATTTTTAAAGGAGGACATAAACTTTGATGTCGTCCTTTTTCAATTTTAAAATGTGGCAACCTTAGCCCAGTGTGCAGCAAATTAATATAGGAATGGTTTTTTTTTTTACTCATGTAGGAGTTGAAACAATTCAATAATTAATTCTTCCACTATGATACAATTGTCTTACTGTTTCTGGATGCTGTGTTCCCTCCTGAGACAACAACAGGCTTGGGCTTACACACAATTTTAGAGACAACTTCAATGAGATTCCAGTAAGAATTGAACCAAATCTATATTAGTGTAATGCCTTTGAATTTTTAATGAATAATGGTTTCACCTGTCTTGGTGATTTTATTCAATTAAAAAGGAAGTTATTATTATTATTATTAGCCATATGGTGCAAGGAAGCCTGAGGCTTATGCTGCAACAGCCAAAACAAATTTCTGAGTTACCGTGAGAGAGAGAGAGAGAGAGAGAGAGAGAGAGAGAGAGAGAGAGAGAGAGAGAGGGGGGGGGGTACAAGAAAATCACGGATAATGATAATATCCAGCTCAGGACCCTGGATGTGCCAAGCCCATACTCACCAGATGTGAACTCCTGTGGTTAGTGATTTTAGGTTAAATGTGGATAACTATTTTGTTCCCAAAAACAAATGTAAGTGCAAGGCTGTTCCTCTCCCAGGAGAAAACATGATGATCCCTGACAGAAGCTGAGTTATAACACTTGTAGTAGCATTAATTTTCAAATTATTTCAACTCCTGCATTGAAATTAAAAAAAAAAAACTGCTCCTTTACTAGTTCTTGTTCACATAGTGATGAATTAATTGGGCCTTCTGAATTTCTCTCATATGTAGTAAATGTATGGCATTTACTTCTGTGCTAAATATTCCTTGTCTGATTTAATCAGCTTAAGCATACTCCTGTTTGAGAAAGTGCTTCTTTAACAGTTTGTGGTATTTAGAAAGTACACAGATGTCCTTTTAATGAATAGTCCAAATTTAAAAAAAGTAATAAATAAACAAAAATAATTAATTACTGATACCCATTTGGTAGATGTTATCACTCATTGTAATTGATTATTCTTATTGCCATAAGAAATGGAAATTTCTTATTTCTTTACCTCAACGGATTTCACTTCGTATATTGCATTTCCAACATATATCAAAACTACTGGCTGCCTGTTCACACTCACTCTTAGGGTTTATAACCCAAAAACTTGACACATTCCGGCTTGTTTGCATTTAAATATTCAGTGTATATTTGCTTGTGTAACACTATTTATGGGAGGCACCTCCGTAGCCAGGTGGAAAGGAGCAGCAGTGCGTAGCACACGCTTCTTGATTAGACCGGGGTTCGAGCCCGTCACCACCAAATACGGAGGATGCGGAAAGGTCAGGGAATGACCACTGCATATTCCCGGAGCAATATGGTCTTAGATCCTAATGCTCCTAAAACAACAAAACAAACAAACAAACAACTATTTATCGGAAATAAGTGTTGAATTTATGGTAAATAAATAAGAAAAAAATGCTTAGAGCACATTTCTTCAAACAAGAAATATCAAATTTTCAGTTAGCTTATATTATAAATTAAGAATATTAAGTATAGAGCTTATATTATAAGTTGAGAATATTAAGTATAGATCAGAAAAGTTCTGATATTATATATAAACTGCCTGTTTATATATCATTTTCAGATGTACCCAGTGTGTGTCTAGTCCTTTTCCATGTGATTGGTGTGTGGGGAAACATCGCTGTACTCATGATACTGGTGAAAACTGTCGTAATGACGTTCTTGTTACAGGAATTTCAGTGAGTATTATTTCAAGCCACAGTCATATTACTTTTAATTGATAATTACAATAAAATCCACATAAGGTCGAAGTGGAGCATTTTTCCATATGTAACACTTATTTTTTTTTTTTATTTATTTTTTTTTTTCCCACAGGAGATATTTTTTGCAACATGTTTCTGTAATGGATTCCTTGAGAAACCACCTTAAGTCAGCATTTAACACACTTTGTATTTATAGTGTGTGTGTGTTGAATGCTTTACACACTATGTAAAAATTAATAAGTGATTGAATGTTTTTTTTTTTTTATGCATCCTCGAAACAAGGCCCCATCCCCAGTGAAATGAAGGGAGGGGTTGAGATACATAAAACTGAAGGCATGATATCCTAATTAATGAGCAAAGAACTTATGTTTTTACTAAACTGAGTGGGAAAAAAGAAATAAGTTAGATCTGACAATTTTCATGACTTTATTTATATACATATTCACCTTTCTCCTGTAAATAGTTGCTCCCACTATTTTATAGTGGGGAAATGTAATTTGTATTTCCCTTCATGAAAGACAATTTGTTAATTTTAATGTTATGCATTGCAGTTTTGTTGAACAGGGGGCACTCTTGTGAATGCCGCAGTATTTTTCGTAAGAAGAGTGAGTAATTGTCAAAGCTACAATTACTAACATTTCATGGATACCAGCGTCAGCAGTACTTTGTGTGTTGACCCAATGGTACTATGATAAGTGTCATGAATAGGCACTTCAGTTAAATTTACAATGAAATATCCAGTATTGTCTCATTTGCCTCTATATAGGTAAAATGTTGTTTTTGTTTTGTTCCTTTTAGTAGTATGCTAACTATTATAACTATCAGATACCTTGTGTTTCAGTGGGCATCATGCCATTAAACTTAAATGACCTGAATTTATTTTGCATTTTACTTTTTGGAAAAATTAACTGAGGTACCAGTTGCATTTGAGAAGTCTATAAGTAAATCATTCAGTGTTCATATTGAAATGCATGTATGCCATTCTAGAAATTCCTTTAATTTTGTTACAGGTAGTTCCTGACTTTGAGTTAATTTGTTCCTAGCATGCACTCGTAACGAAAACTCGTAAAGCAGGAATTTATTTCCTATACACATAATTTTAAAAATTGGGGTAATGTTCTCAACAATGAAATTAGTTTGATTAAACAATGATTGATTTATCCAAAGAAATGAAAACGTAGCCTGTAAAATCAAGCAAATTATAATAATAATAATAATAATGAAATTATTTTTGACATTTACAAATGTTAAAGAAGGTTTATTCTTTATTCGTTAAATGCACACTTGTTGATCACTCATTATTGGCTCTGCACTCATTAGTTTGTTGCACAAGGAGTCGTCGTCTTCAGAAATGCTTCAAGAGGCGTTTGTTTCCAAAATAATCTTCTCTTCTCTTTTCTGTATAAATTTCAATAGCATGCATAAGCATTTTTTAACGGAACACACAAATTGCAACTAACATGATTTGTGTGGAGTAACAAGTTTACAAAGCTAAAAAAAAAAAAAAAAAAAAAGGAATGAAGAGAAGATTTTGAAAAGGGGAACACATTTCACCATAATAACGTAAAACACCACACAATTCCAGCAATCAATATTTTCGCAAATGAATAACATGGAGTTTACTACCCATTTATAATTGCTTGCAGTAACAGAAAAGCCCAATAAACTGTTTTTGTTTTATGGTCGTGAATTCCAAAAATATGCTTTATAAAAATATCACAAAGCCGTTCAAAATTGGTTCTTATAACAGAACATATGATAACAATGAAAGTATAGTGCATTATAATGATTTGAATTGGTAACTAATACAATTTACACTTTAAAAACGAATTTTTAGAGAGTTATATATCGAAAATTTCAACTTATGAGGTTGTGGAACAAATTACCAAAAAACAATGTGTTATTGGGTTCACATTATATTTTCGCGATACAATGGCATCTCTGGAATGAATTATTATCATAAAGTTGGGTGCACTGTATTGTATAGCTATGTGCATGGTTTGAAATGTGGTATTTTTGAATGTTTAACATTCATTTTTAGCAATTAACGTTCATATTTTCGATTGTGTTGATACTTAAAAAAAAAAAAAAAAACGGAAGAACTCAAAGCGAGAACTGCCTGTATTTTGACTCCTGCATGTATGGTTTGCTTTAAATGGATGACTCTATATGTTTACACACAAATTGTTTTAATCTCTCTGTTTCTAATAATACTAGCCATGGTTCATAATAGATGGCAGCACAAAAACAACCTTGAAAATCTGTCAGCCCTTTCAAAAACTGAAGTTAATTGCAATTCAGATATCAAAAAGTTGAAATATAATCAGGTGATATATTATTAGATATCATAGATTAATAGATTTACTGCATTAAAACAAGAATTTTCAAAGCACAAAAAGTCTACTTATATGCCAAATCAACCTTTATGACACAATATATGGTAATTTCCTATTTGACAATATTAGAAGTGTTTTCTGAGTTGCACTTTTTTTTTATATGAAAACCCCCAAACACGAGAGGTATTAGAACCTATAGTACTTAGTACCGTGCTTGGGTTGGAGGTTGAAAACACGAAAGAAGATATTTGTTGACATTAGACTTGAACTTTTGTACACTGTAATTTTCAGTAAATACGTATGAAGGAAGGTTGTTCCAGAAAATGGCAGTTGAATGAATAAACAAGGAAGATGAAAAGTTGGTTCTGTGAGTTTGAAGTTGGACAGTAAATGGATGTTTACTGGTGGCGGCACATGTCCGAACTGAGTTGAACGAGAGAGTGGGAATAATAGAAGCCAATTCAGAAGAACAGTGCTCATGGAAGTATCTGTAGAAGAGACATGCAGCAGAAACAGTACGTCTATGAGAAAGCGAGTGGAGAGACTCTGTTAGAGATGAGTCATTAATTAACCTAACTGCCTTCTTCTCAATGGAATCTAGAAGCCTGAGCCTGAGAGAGGTTTTGGGTTCACCACCCCAGATGTGGGAACAATATTCCACGATAGGGCGGATTTGCAATTAGTACAGAGTGAACAGCTATTTGTAAGAAAAGTAACACTGAGAACGAAAGAGAAAACCAAGTTTTTTAGATGCAGAAGAAGCAATATTTCTAATGTACTTGTGCCAAGAGAGATTAGAAGTCAGGGTAATCCCCAAAAGAGATATATCATTTTGCCTAGAAATCGGAGTGTCACCAAAGATAAGCATATGAGCAGAAGAATCCTTTTTGCGAGATATAAGACAAGACTGAGTTTTAGAAGAATTGAAATCAACTAAGTTGTCTTTGCCCGACTGGAGAATTACCTGGAGATTGGCATTTAAGGAAATTGTAGCGGACATTCGAGAAGTTGAAGCTGATTGAGCAGGGTAAAGTTTCTCAAAATGGAAAGTGGAATACAATGTGCTGTCATTGGCAAAGCTATGGATAGGATTTCCAGTCAATGGAAAAGGTCATTAATATACAAGAGGAAAAGAGTGGGGGAAAGAACTGAACCTTGGGAGACACCAGCATTAGTGGAGAAGTTAGAAGACAGAGAGCCATCTACCATCACCCTCAGTGATCAATCAGGAGAGAAAACTGGTTAACCATTACAAAAAACAGTTGGCAAACCATAAGATGGAAGCTTGTTTAGAAGACCTTTATGTCAAACACGATCGAAAGCCTTTGATATGTCTAGAGCAACTGCTTGTGTTTCTCACCGAACTTTTCCATTGAATTTGTCCATAAATGGGTAACATAAGCCAGAATATCACAGTGGATTGACATAGACGGAATCCATACTGGCAGTCATTGAACAGACAGAAGGTATCTAGGTAGATTAAGAGTTGGTGGTGATATTGATTTCTCCATTACTTTAAAAAGAGTAGAAGTAATTGCAATGGGATGATAATTGAATATAAGTGGACTTATCACCCTTTTTAGGAACTGGCTGGATATGAGCAAATTTCCAAGCAGAAGGAAAAACACCTTTGGAATAAGAAAGTGAAAAAAGCGACAAAGAATAGGAGTAAGTTCAGGAGCACGGGGTTTGAGAACAAGTGGAGAAATACCATCAGGACCTGGAGCTTTCTTAGCATCAAGATTTGTCAGAACCCTTCTGACATCCTTTTGACAGACCACAGGAGGCATTAAATGGAGTGTGTTGGGAATGGTGGGAGGTGTTTTGCCAAGATCATTAATGCATGAGTTGGAAGAAAATGGGGAAGCTAGCAGGTCAGCTTTATCCTTGGCTGAAGTGACAACAGACCCATCTGGTTTTGACAGAGGTGGGCGAAGAGATGGGCAAAAGTTGCGGCCAATAGCTTTGGTAAGAGACCAGAATGCTCAGCTACCATTAGAGTCAAAGAAGCAAGTTTTCTACTCTTAGCCTGTTCAAAATCTAGTTTGGACTGATTAATAACTGCTTTACAATTGTTGCAATCTTTGGTATAGGAAGAAAATGAAACTGAAGGATTGGAAACAAGCCAATTACGATATGCAACATCCTTCTCTTGAACCGCTTTAGCACATTTATTGGAAAACCAAGGATTAGATAAAGGACGAGATTTTAAAATGGAGTGTGGAAGAACGGATTCCATTCCTACAAGAATAATTTGACTGACACAATCTGAGCAAACGTTGACATCAGAAGTTTTGAAACAGTAATCCAACCAAGGAAAAGAAGAAAAGAAATCTCGCAGGTCACCCCATTTTGCAATCATTTAATGCCAAACAACACAAGGTTGGGAATAGCCATGAGATAAAGGCTCCATTGGAGAAGAGACAATCATCAAGTTGTGATCTGAGGTATCTAAAGGACCACTCAATGCGACTGTGTACTTAAAAGGGTTGTTTGTGAGAAAAAGATAAAGCGTGTTAGCTGGATGGTTAGGATTGTCCAGTATTCTTGTAGGTAAATGAACAATCTGTGCAAGGTCATTAGTAATTGCAAAAGCCTCAGCATCTCGACCAGCTGGGTCGGTGTGACTAGAAAACAGAAGCCAGCTGGAGTTGTGAACATTAAAATCACCAAGGAAAATTACCTCACTGTTAGGAAAATTGGACTGGAGAAAGTCAAGTTGTAAAGAAAGGAAGTCAAAGAGCTCCAAGTGATTAGTGGCATTGGGAGAACAGTAGAGACAGCAGATGAATTTGACACAATGAGGTAGAGATTTTAAGCCAGAGAAGATCAAAAAGAGGAGATTACAAATTACCAAGTCTCTTACAAGGAATATCGGAACAAACATATTCACAAGTACCTCCTTTGAAGCGAAAGGAATCATACGGCAAATAATTTGGGCAACTGAGATGGCAGTAGTTTAATCAACGAATAACTGAGATTCTGTCAGAAAAAGTAAATGGGGTTTGGTAGACTGTAATTGGAAAGGGACATCGTTGAGATTAGAATTGAGACCACGTATATTTTTGAAATGAACTAGGATGTGTTTGGGAGGTTTAGATCTTTTCACAGATAAGCTTACTCTATTAGTTTGACAATTCATGGTGTTTGGCAGAAAGTAATTTCTGGGTATATTCAATAGTAAGAAAAAGTGTGGGGGGGGAGAACTTGCTGTATGAAGTAATGAAATTTTTGCATATGGGGTACACATGGTAAGAATATACCCAGATCTTTGACATAACATGGCTTTGATAATACCCCCCCCCCCACACACACACACACATACACACTACTTGGACTCCCTCCATTCACTATCTGGCAGAGTAGAGGTAGCAAGATTATACACTAGCTGATCCGGAAACCTCCTAAAGAGTTACCAATAGGTTCGGTCCAGTGTACTAACTAGCGGCCGGCCTGCGAACACCATTTTAGAGCTGTACTCTTGAAATGTAAGGAAGATTGAATCTCGCCATGATGTTCATCATAGGTCATACTGCATGATGGAAGAGATGGGGAAGGATTGGCCGGAACTTAGCTTTGGAGACTAAGCATGGGTTCCACCACTTCAAGCCTCCAATAAGCAAAGTGGTGATATTTCACCGGTTGATGAGAGTCACTGCCACCTAGTATTGCATGGTAACACAGAGGGGTGTCATTCCATGTGGTGTGGGTGCCACACCTCTACCCCTGCTTACGTCGGTTCACACCTGGGTGGTGACCCACAGTGTGCTTGTGCATGGAGGTTATACCCAGGATAAAAATAAATTTTCTGTTTATACGCCGGGACGACCAAACGGTCAGAGGAGTTTACAAGGTAGACAGAATACAAGAAGCAGCACCGTATTCAGCAGTCACGGGCTTGAACCCCGGTTACTCAAGGCACGTGTACTTACGCACCGCGCGCCTGACCACTAGGCTATGGCTAAAGAGAGATTATTTACACAACATTTTCCAAATCCAGTACAAACTTAATTTTTAGACTCTTATTTTATTTTCCTCAAATTTGAGACTTCCAGAATTATGGCTTTTTTTTTTTTTTTTTTTGTTTCTCACTCCTGACTTCTTTAATTTTTATATTATCATGGAAAAACATTCTTAGGTATATAATTTTAAAGTACACAGACAAAAGACCTGATTTTTAATTATTAGATAAATATAGGAAGAGAATAAGAGTAATGAAATTTCTCATTTAATCGAAAATGTCTTCTCTCCCCTCTACACACACACACACACACACACACACACTTTAGGAGGAAGGTTAGATGTAAGATCACTCATTGGTTAAGAGAGGATATTAGAGCTGGAAAAGGAATTAGAATATCATTGGATTGGCTGAAACAAGAAGAAATGAATCACTTATAAGTTTATCAAGTGGAACACCAATGAAAAGAGTGAAGGTGGAGTTGGAATTTTAGTTCATAAAGAAATAAAAAAACATTTTAGAATTCAAAAGTACATCGCAAAGGTTGTCAAGATTACTACTCAGGATTTCTAAGAGGTACAAATTAAAGATTATAATGATATATGCAATTCTTCATTTTCTTCAGTGCACGTTCTATCTCGTCAGAAAGAATATTGGGTATGGCATATATGTTGCTAATTTGTGATCCATCTTCCCCACTGCTAGCATCATTCCCTTTCTCCTAATATAATACTTTATAGTAGTCTTCTTCCATTTGAATTATGCTCTCTCTGCTGTTTATAAGTACACTATCCCTGTTCTTCAGATTCCATATCATTTGTCTTTCTGTATTACTGCTCATGACTGCTGATTAAGTCCTTTGTTTTCCCTTAATGTTTTTATTTTCCTTGTGTCAAATCTTCTTATGTCCTCTCTGAGTCTCTTTCTGTCAAGAAAGAGACTCAGAGAGGACATAAGAAGTCAAGATAGTCAGTCAAGATAAGAATAAAATTTTGATGGATAGCATTCAGGAAATATAGTTGCATACTGAGGAGCAATACCCCAATTTGTCTGAAACATAAAATAATGATCCAGTGTATATTCCCCCCACCCCCGCGTTTATCACTAGGCAAAATAGGCACATGCCTAGGCCCGCACAGAAGTATTTGTCATTGCTGCATGAAATAAATAAATCCACTGGCTTCTACTTCTAAATTTAATTTAAAAATATATACCAATAATAATAATACTTATTGCAACGCCAACATCATATATGGGCAGTATCTTTTAGGTGCCTCCATAGCCAGGTGGGAAGGAGCAGCAGTGCGTAGCACACGCTTCTTGATTAGACCGGGGTTCGAGCCCATCACCACCAAATACGGAGGATGCGGAAAGGTCAGGAAATGACCACCGCATATCCCAGAGCAATATGGCCTTAGTTGCTAATGCTCCTAAAAACCAAATAACAAACAAACAAGCAGTATCTTTTGTTGATACTTTGGTGGCAGGAGAAACGTACGTGACAGCTCAGCTGTGCACTGTGCATAAGCATACATTGTTTTTCATGAACCACTGGTACAGCGTGTGTTGTGGCAGTGGAAATCATTTGTCTACACATAGGACAGTTGCAGTCGAACTGCTATCGTTAAATCAACACACATCAAAGGACCCGAACATTGATGGTAAGAAGTTTTACTTCCAATGCGTGAGAGTTCCTCACACAAATTTTTTGTTACTTGTATGAAAATAATATTTTTTTCTTTATAATTATAAATGATAAGATGTACTTACATTTTGCCAATACTAAAGCACACCCAGTTTAAAAACAGGTCCAATATTCAGTATCAAAGCTATTACAAAATAATCACAATCAGATTCTGATCAGGCCATACAGGAATAACTGGAAATGAAAGAGCAGATAAAGCGGCAAGACAAGCTGCTAACACTTACTATGCCTTCTGCTCAATACCATATACCGATTTCAAGTCCTTAATCCACCAAAGCAGTTTAAAACAATGGCAACAACACTGGAAAGATCAAAATAACAACAAACTTCGTGTAATTAAACAAACACTCCGACCATGGACTACCAGTTGCTGATCCAACAGACACAAAGAAGTGATCCTTGCTTGATTGCGAATTGGGCATACCCATATGACTCATTCTTACCTACTCAGAGGTGAAGACCCTCCTCAATGCCAAAACTGGAAGTTCCGCTCACTGTACATCACTTCATGGTGAACTGTCCAAGATTTAATTCAGAACGTATAAGAGCCTTTCAAACCACCATGAATGCACAAAACAACCTAACGCTCAAAACAATTTTAGATAATAGGCCAAATATTACCGAAGTTAATCGGATACTACCAAAACATATAAAAATTAATAGTATAACATTTACGAAAAAGCTACGTAATTATAAAATAAATCTTGGCTTCCTTCTGAACAACATAATGAAAAATGTCAAAATATGAAACTCTATAACCTAGACATTATAGCCTAAGCTGCTCTTGTGCCAATAGCCCTCAAACAACAACAAACTTACATTTTGCTTTTTGATAATAACTATGTTTTACATTGTAAAATTGTTTAATTTTCTATTTAAACAAAGATGTATTTTAAAATATATTTTATGAGGATATTATTATAAGTTTACAGATGTCAAAATTAGAAAACAAAAATTAAATTTCTTAAAATAATTTAATATTGATTTTTTATTTTAATTTTATATTTTTGTATAATCCCAAACTAATAATATAAATTAACACAACTTCAAAAATTGTGATTTTTTTTTTTTTAAACAAATATCACCCTCATTCTTGTTTATATAAGAAGGGCCCTGCTCCCCACTATTACTTATGGAAGTGAAACTTGGACACTTACCAAAAGAATGGAAGAGAAGCTGGAAACTACACAGTGAAGAATGGAATGAATTATATTAGGAATCAGACTGTTGGGGTAAGAAGAGAAACACATGGATTAGGCAGCAAACACAAGTAAAGGACATTCTTATCAAAACTAAAGAACTGAAAAGGACTTGAGAGGACACATAGCTCGAAGACATGACGACAGATGCACTAAGAAAATAACAGAATGGTACCCAAGAGGAGCTAAAAGAAAACCTGAAAGACGATGACAGAGATGGTCAGATGAGATTTGAGAGTTTGTGTGTAGTAAATGGATGGCCATTGCACAAAGTTGAAGGAACTGGAAAGTTGCTGGCGTGGCCTTCATCCTGCAGTGGATCCAAAATGGCTGATGACGATGATGATGAACAGCCTAGAATATAAACAATAGAGAAATTAAATGCATTACAATATTATTTGGTGTTTGTCAATTTACCAATTAGTACACAATTGCAAAAGAAGTCTATTGAAACAACAAAGTGCAAAATTGTGTTTTTAGTGTATATGCTAACATTTCATGTTTAATGGGGAAGGGGCTTTTTAATATGATGATTGCACACTATTTACATAAGAAAAACAAAAACACTCTTATACCATGTGTTATGAATGAAATCAATTTATTGAAATACTACAGTTAGAAAACTGACCACCTCAATAATTTAGAAATTTTACTTAATTGTATCTTCGGGGGCTGTACAACAAGAACACGAAGAACTGGGAAACTAACATAAAGATGAAATTTAATAAAATCTAAAAACGTTGCCAATATCGTGTTAGGTTTTAAAAATACTGAAGTAGCCAATTTTCCAGTTGTAGCAGTTCAATAAATTAATTTAATTCATCATGTGTGTTATATGTACAAAATTCTTTTTAGTAGTTAGAATTATCTTTAGAATGATAAACCCGATCTTATCCCCCTTTAAATTAATTTTTTTTATATAATATAATTTTAAAAGTATAAGACCTTGCAACAACATTCTTTGTGAGAATCTCAGACTATTCTGGTGCATTCTTACTAATGTTAGCTGACATTTATTATAATTTTATTTAATGTGCCAATTTCATATTGATTTTTTTAAAACCATTACTTTTGTTGGCTAAGTAGATCTTGCTGTTTACAAACTGTACTTCCTGTATCCTTATATTTTGATTTATTATTTCAGAGTGTTGGGCCAAGTATACGATCTGGTCCTGGTTTTTGTCCACGAATTAATACTACAGCCGATGGTTCCACAGAAATTCTTGTTCCCTCTGGAATTAACAAAAGGATCATAGTAAAAGTTGATAACATTCAGGTAATTAATTCATCAGTGGCCTCCATAACAAAAAGTACCTTGTATGTGACATTCTACGTAAGTAATGTAAAACTATTAAATGCAAAAATTTTAGAATATGCAAATGGACTGGGAACTCTGAGTAACTTGTTTTGGGACATTTCAATTTGTCCCTTATTGTTTGAAACAATTTGGAGGGGAAGCTGAGTTTCCATACAAATTCAAAAATATCTAATGTCTTTCAATCAATAATGCTATTAGAGAATGGGTTTTCTGTTGTCAGGCCCACCAAATTTGACGAACATTTGAACATAGAAGTGAAAAAAATGGTTATAGAAATTCATATTAACAGATATTCAGTCAACTCTTTTCTTTCCTTTTTCCATTGGTCCAATTATCTTCAGATTCCTTTGTTAGATGTCTGATTCTGTATTGCTCACTGGCTTTTCTTCATGAAGGAAAGGTTACTTTTGGAGTGATTAACCATATATTGTCCCCCTTTAAAATAATTTTTTATTATTTAATTATAAATCTATAAGACTATGCCAGTATTCTTAAAGGATTTTCCATTAACTCAATGTTCTTATCAGAAATTGGCATGATAAATATCTGTTGCTTTTTCTATAAAATTAAATTGTGGTGGAATGCTCATTTTTAGGTGCATTAGCATTTATACATGAAGCACCAATCATCTTCACCATGTTTGTCCACCATCATGTGAACAACTCTGTGGACAGATTTTCATGAAATTTTATATTTGGGAATCTTAAAAAAGATTTGTCAAGCAGTTGCAAATTTTATTAAAATTAGACAGATAGAATTGTGGCAATTATTTTTATTACATATTTATTTTTTATCTATTTTTTCTGTCCTCATGTAATAACTTCGACATTAAATCTGATATACCTTCATCAATATCATTGATAAATATACAAAACAATAGTGGACCCAACAACGAACCCTGTGGGACTCCACTAATAACTTTAGTCCACGAAGAGAAGCACCCATTCACCCATTGATTACCACCCTCTGTCTTCTCCCACTTAACCATCCTTTTATCCATTGTAGCAACTTACCCTTAATACCATTCTGCTCCAATTTGAACAATAGTCTTTCATGCGCAACAGTGTCAAAAGCTTTCCTGAAATCCAAATATATGATATCAAAATTATTTTTTGCATCCAGTTCCTTTGTAACCACATCATAATATCCTATCAGATTTGTCAGACAAGACTTTCTCTTAACAAACCCATGCTGTGTCCGAATTATTGCTGCAATGTATCTTTAACCAGTGACTCCATTATTTTACCCAGAACAGAAGTTAAACTAACTGGTCTGTAATTACTCGTGTCACCCTGGGGATACATTTGCACATCTCCAGTCTGTGGGAACCTCCCCTGAGTCCATGGATGCTCTCATAATTATGGCTAAGGGTTTGCTTAGTTGCTTTGCCGCCTCATTTAATATAACTGGATAGATCCCATCCACCCCAGGTGCTTTTCTTATGTTTAACTTCAACAATTTCTCCTCCACTTTGCTCTCAGTTATTACAAAATCATTAAGTATCCTGCTACAATTTGATAACCTTCTGCCATTTTCAAACCTTAATAATTCCTCATTTGTGAAAGTAGATGCAAAATACTCATTCAGTTTGTTTGCTATCTGAGCAGGATCATCAACAGTCGAACCATCAATGTCAAGTGGACCAATCAGATTCATTCCCTTCCTTTTAGAGTTTATATAAGTAAAGAAATCCTTCCTGTTTTTCTTAGCATCTTTTGCCAAGGATTTCTCATAATTTGCCTTCGCCTGCCTAACCTTTATGACCTAATTACAGTGATCCAGTTCTGTCCCAGTGAGGTGAAATACAGATGTATATTCCCTGTCCACATTGGATGAGATATAGTGAGATGAGATGATATATATATATATATATGCCATCCCCGTCAGGTTCAACAGATAATGTTCTATATCAATTTGAACTCAACTACTTCTGGAACTCTAGCAATATTGGGACTAGGAAAAATGATTTGGGTGACATTGTAGTGTGATAAGCAAGCCTAAGTAATCATGAACACTGTCAATCCCTTATATAGACTTCAGGAAAATAATAAGAATTACCTGTATTGCCGATGATACAATTGGTAGTATGGGACTACAAACAGTTCATATCAGATTAAGTTTCTTTTAATAATTAAATTATGACTATGTTATCCCAGGACTACGGTTAATGGAGGGAATATGTAAAACTGTCCAACCTTATTATTCCTCTTCATGATACTGTAGAAAGTGGACATGTTTTCAGCATGTGTATATATTTAAAAAAATATATTCAATTGAAATATTAGTCTGTTTACATTTTAAAATACAGAAAATTAGTACTGACAGATTGCCCTTCAGTTGCTGATAGAACTGGTCTTTGAAAATGAAGTAGGATTGACCTGAAGTGAGACAAGTAATATCAATTATGTCACTGAAGTCAGAGGAACATGAAGTGTGGTGGCATATGTGCATGCGAACATTATTTTTCTGGACAATATTGGAAATTAGAACTTTCATAATTTTGAGTGCTGTACTTCTTGCTACTGCCATATGGCTAGGTCAAGTTGCAGTTGTCTTTATCATTTATTCTTTTTCTTTTTTCAACAATCCAGTAAGAAACTCCCACAAGAAAGAGTAAGAGCATGTCCTACCACTTTAATGGTAACCATATTATTATAAATAGTTACCATTTATAATAATATAGTTAAAATGGTATAAATGGCCTATGTAGTTCTCAGATTGGCCTGCTGAGAATAGTAATATCCGTTAGGCCTAAATACAAAGTCTTAATTTGAACATCATTGTAACTGATGTTCAAATTAAGACTTTGAACGTCGGGCTAACTGCAAAACAAACAAATTGATGCCATAATCTGTTTCTTTGATGTTTGGTCAGTCTGCACTGAGCTGCATATGAAAGCTTACATAGAATGGCTGTTCCCCACCATAAATAAAATATGTAATGTTTGTTTTATGAATAAACATTTGTTTATTCATAAAATGTTTTTAAGCTAAACTTATCATGGGGACATATTTTCTCATTTTGCAAAAAATAGTTGATAAAGCAAAATTCTAAATTAGAAAAGCTTTAAACATGAATGTGACCAAAAAAGGGCCCAGATGGTAAATCTGTTAAACCTAAAAATAAGTAAGATAAAAGTGCAACACACATATAAGCCACATTCTTATCCAGATTTCCTTTTTTTAGTATGGTGTTGTTTGCATATGATCAAGAGATTGGTAAACATTCCTTAATGGACAGTACATATCATATGTAATATCATTGAAAAATAATTTGTTCTTTCAGAACGAAAATTATATAAATACAGCTTTTTTTACTTGTTTTCTCATATTCGTTCACTACTTCTATTAATAATAATAATAATTATTATTATTATTTTAATTTTTTAGCAATTCATTTCATCAACACGATTTGTGTGCCAATTTAATATAGAAGGAAGAGTGAGGCAAGTCAATGCACAACTTCTAGGAGATACTATTTATTGTGACCACATGAAAGTATGTATCATGTTCTACTGCATTCTTCTTTTAGCAAGCTCTACTGTAGACTTTGCTTAATTTACTGAAAGTAAAACAACGTTCCTTTCTTGTATTTATATAATAGCTCAAATTTAATTTGTTATTTTGTATTTTCATATAAAGTAAATACAAAATACAGCAGAACCCAGATCAGAAATTTCCGCATAAGAAGTTTTCCCCTGTACTAGGTTTGTTTTCTTAATTCCCAATTCAAACTCTATATATCATAACATATTATTTTCCCTCGTAAGAAGTTTCCCGGATAAAAAGGTTTCCCAAATAAAATTTAGTGATAAAGAATACACGGTGTATTATTATAATGACGTTTTCCAACTTAATGTTTTTTAAATATAGATATTCTTTATTTTAAATATTAAAAAAATATTAAACAATATAAACATTTTACAAGTTAGTGCCAGGCATCATTTTAGTTCATAGTAAATCACCAAAGTAGGTTAAATGGCATCGTATGGGTTTTCAGTATCTCATATTGTGAATGCCTTCACAATGAGTTGCACCACCAATGGGTGGTGCTATCTGCCGAGAATAAGTAACATTAGTCTTCTCCATAGGCGAAGCGTTGCTTATTGGAGGTAGTGCAATATCAAGGCAACTTGTTGTGAAGGCATTCACAATGAGATATCACAAAAACTATGCCATTTCGCCCACTTCGGTAATTTTCTACGAACTAAAATGATGCTTGTCACTAACTTGTTGGATTGGTGAATTTTCCGTGTCCGAGGCTTTCAGTGCTAAAACGTTTTTATTATAAACATTTTGATATAATGGAAGTGACATATTGCAATTTTTTTCATCGATATCCATAATTGGATAGTGTTAACTATGTGAAGCACTGTGAAGCATTTGCTGTTAAGTTGTGATGGTTGTTAAAAGTTCTGAATTGCTTAGTGGACTGTTTCTCTGGCTTATTGTAATTGTCACCTTTTAAGGTATGTGAATGACCTAAATGACCTAATCCTCAGTTTAATAATGTTTTGCATAAACAGAGTAAAATATTTATAAATTCTGAAATAGTACTTAAAAATGATTTTAACTTATGTATGCATATCTTTTCAGTTTTATTAGTTAATATTTCATACCCTTAGGTCATTTTCTATTCTAAGTTTTCCTGCATAAGTTCTAAACCTCCAGTCCCTTTAAAAACTTATCTGGGTTTTACTGTATTTACTTTTAAATGTTTAATCAAGTAAATGTTTTATTGATATTTGTAATCTGTTAATAAATAAAATATGTAGATATTATTATAATGGTTAAATGATGCAGTGAATGTGAGCTTCTGCATCTTCCAAAAAAATATTAACCCAGCCATGGATTGCTTTGCCCCAGTTTGGTAATGTAGATTACACTGATCCTGTCAAATAAACAACTCTTTTTATTTGTGCAGAAAGTTCTGGATTTTTTTTTTTTTTTTTTTTTTAATACAAGCACAAAAGGTTTTAACACAAACACAAAAGGAACACGTAGACCTTAGTACTGTGCATGAGTTGAAGGTTGGGAAGTTGAAAGAAGATACTTCTTGACATTAGACTTGAATTTCTCTAATTCAAGGAAGCCGTTCCACAAAACAACAGTTGAAGGGATGGATGAGGAAGAATAAAAGTTGATTCTGTGAGTTTGAAGTTGGACAGTAAATGAATGCTGACCAGTTTGGAAGAGAGAGTTGCAGTTAAAGAACAGTGCCCATGGAACTGCGCCAGTTCAGAACAACAGTTGCCATGGAAGTATCTACAGAAAAGGCATGCAGCAGAGTGTGTGTGTGTGTGTGTGTGTGTGTGTGTGTGTGTGTGTGTGTGTGTGTAGACTGTAAAAAATGAGTCATTATGTAACCTAATTGCTCTGTTTTGAAGAGTCTAGAACCTGCGAGAGGTTATGCGATAACTGCCACAGATGTAGGAACAATATTTCATGATAGGGCAGATTTCAGATTTGTACAGAGTGAATAGCTGCTTAGGAGAAAAGTAACATCAAGAGCAAAAAAGAAAAACCTAGTTTTTTAGATGCAGAAGAAGCAATATTTATGATGTATGTGCTTATGCCAAGAGAGATTAGAAGTCACGATAATCCCTGGTAGAGATGTGATATCGCCTAGAAATTTGAATGTCATTAAACTTAAGCATAGGAGCAGGAGAATCCTTTTTGTGAGATATAAGATAGGATTGAAATTAACTAAATTATCTTTGGTCTCATTGGAGAATTACCTGGAGATTGCCGGGTGAGTAAAGTACCTACCTGGTAACCCAAAGGTCGCGAGTTTGAATCCCGCCTCGGGCTTGGATCAAAGTACTGCAAAAACCTTGGGAGGTGCATTATGGCCACAGAAGCCGATGCGCTAACAACTACCAAAAAAAAAACCTGGAGATTAGCATTTAAGTAATAGGTGGTAGTTATTCAAGAAGTTCAAGCTCTTTGTGCAGGGCAAGGTTTCTCAAAGTGGAAGGTGGAATGTAATGTGCTGTCATCAGCAGAACTATGGATAGGATTTCCATTCAATGGAAGAAGGTCATTAATATTATAATATTAATATTATTAGTGGAGTTCCCCATGGTTTGATGTTTGGCCCACTGTTGTTTGGTATATTTATCGATGAAGGTATATCAGGCTTAATGTCGAAGTTTTCAGATGATACAAAGGTTGGCAGGGTTGTTAGCGACAGTAATGGCAGTGTACTATTGCAACAGGATCTAGAAAATTTGGGCAGATGGGCTGAAAAGTGGCAACTTGACAAATGTAAAGTACTGCATATGGGTAGCAGTAACCCCAAAGTAACGTACCAACTGTGTGGTACTACACTTAAAGTGGTATAAAATGAAAAAGACCTGGGAGTAATTGTACAGTCAGATTTGAAATTTTCAGAGCAGTGCAGACAGGCTGTCAGAGCAGGTCATGGGTTTTGTCAATAATATACAGGAATTTTGCTAGCAGGGAAAAGGGGTGATTATCCCTTTGTATAAGGCAATGGTCAGGCCATGCCTTGAGTACTGCACACAAGTCTGGAGGCTTCATTTTAGGAGGGATGTAAAGTTGCTTGAGCGAGAACAGAAAAGGGAAGCAAGATTGGTGAGGGGAACGAAAGGATGGTTTTACCAAGAAAGGCTTACATCTGCAAATTGCAATGGCTGGAGACTAGGCACCTGTGAGGTGATCTGATTGAGGTGTATAAGACCTTGAATGGGTTGAGCAGGCTCAATTCTGATGAGATTCTTACCCTTGCTCAGATTATGAACCTGAGAGGGCATAAATTCAAATTGAGGGAAGGCAGTTATAGAATAGATGTGCAGAAATCTACCTTTAGCCAGCGGATAATTGATTACTGGAACAAACTTCCATCTGCCATTGTGGCAGTTGATTTTCTTAAATAAATTCAAGGATGAACTGGACAAACATTTAGAGGCAATGGATGTGTGAAATGATTTTTTGTTTTTGTTTGGACTGATGCTACACAAGCTTGCTTTCTTGCATCACATGCCTCAATTACTACTACTGTATACAATGGGAGAGAAAACTGAACCTTGGGGGAACACCAGCATTAGTGAAGAATTTAAAAGACAGAGAGCCAGCTATAATTGCCCAATGTGAGCAGTCAGAGAGAAAACTAGGTACCCAACTCAGCAGTCCATAAAATTGAAACTTATTTAGAAGACCTTTATGCTAAACAAAATCAAGATCCTTAGAAATGTCAAGCGCAACTGCTTGAGTTTCATCAAACTTTTCCATTGAATTTGTCCACAGATAGGTAACATTTGCAAATACATCTTACCAGTGGACACTGACAGAATCCATACTGGTCAGATCATCTGATTAGCTCATTGATCAGATGGAAGGTTTCGAGATAGTTTAGGAATTTTCAGTTAATGGATGTTTCCATTACTTTGGAAAGAGTAGAGGTAAGTGCAGTGAGACAATAATTGAATGTGAGGGATTTGTCACCCTGGTTAGGAACTTGATGGATATTAGCAGATTCCAAGCAAAATGGAAAACACCAGCAGAGTAAGAATGTGTACAAGAGTAAGCTGGAGCAGAAGTTTTGAGAACAAGTGGAGAAATACCTTAACCTTTATCAGGACCTTGAGCTTTATTGCATCAAGATTGTTAAAAATTCTTCTGACATTACCTTGACAGAAGAGCATTGGAGGTAATGACATGGTACAAGATGATTTACCAACAGTGTCAATACAAGAGTTAGAAGAAAAGTAAAATGCTAGTAAGGTGGCTTTATTTCTAGTAATAGAACAATCAGGTTTTAACAGAGGTGGAGCACAGATGGGCAAAAGTTACAACCGATAGCATTTGGCAAGAGACCAGAATGCTCGGCTACGATTTGGATAAGAAGCAAAGCAAGTTTTCTGCTTGCAGTTTGCCAATATATCAACTTTTCTTTTGTATGTACATTTTTATTTTTTAATAAGAAAATTAAATATTTAAAAATGCTGTTTTTTTTTCTTCATATTATTTTTTAAAAAAATTCTGAAGACAAAAATAATAGCCATAAAGTATAAACATAAATATTAATACTCTTTCATTTTACAATAAAAACAGTGGTTGAGATTGTGAACTTTCAATTTTGTGCATGTGCATATATTTCTCCTTATATATTACATGAGGATGTAGCAGTATGCAACAACTTTTATTAATTCTGTTTAAAGTTAAGAAAACATTAGTCCAAAATATAAGCATTAAGCTATTAGGGACTTTAATTTTATTAACTCTAAAATCATTCAGCATGTGAAAATTCAAATTAACCTGCTCACATGTTTCTGTCTTCCAATTATGCTTATTGGCTAATGAGTATTTTGATTACCTGTAAACAGGTAATTATTCTGAGAAAGACTTAAAATATTCCTTCGAAGAATGAGACTGCTTTATTTAGAAATTGAGAAGTTCAGAAAGAATAGATCTGAGCATGACAAATGCATTCCCTTGAAATATAACAGCATGGACACTACTTTTTTTCTTTTTTTTTTTTTTTTTATTGTTCCATTACATTGTGTTGTTACTTGAAGAATGCTGATGGCACTAATAATCCCACTTCTAGGAAACAGACAAACTAGAATGGCAATCATTCATATCAAATGTATAATGGGAGCTGTTGTTTTTGTTGTTTGGTTTTTAGGAGCATTAGCAACTAAGGCCATATTGCTCCGGAATATGCGGTGGTCATTCCCTGACCTTTCTGCATCCTCCATATTTGGTGGTGACGGGCTCGAACCCCGGTCTAATCAAGAAGCGTGTGGTACGCACTGCTGCTCCTTCCCACCTGGCTACGGAGGCGCCGTATAATGGGAGCATCACCTGCCAGAAGGTGCATGCATGAGAAAACTCAAAGTTGGCACATGGCACCTATCTGGTTCTTTTACACAGTTACTATGTGAAAAATGTAAAATATTGCTTTAAAAATACAACCAAAGTTAAAACTAGGTCTATATTTAGGTAGAGAAAGTTTGTCATTAACTTTCAACCAAAAAAAAAAAAAAAAATGCATAAAGCATTTTCTTGCAAATCACCTGACAGGTCCAACATGACCATTCCCATTGCAAATAACAAATTTAACCAAGTCATTTATGCTTTTCCAATTACTAAAAAGTGGCTATCCAGTTCTGCTTTGAACATTACCAAACTCTGACTGGTGCCACCTTGGTAACTAATTTGTTCTAGTGATCTACACTGCCCAAATGTAAATTTCATAATAATCTACCTTCTGTTATTTTTTGAGATTTTTATAACTGTTCTACCCGATTTTTGTCTGTCCCACATTTTGAACATACCTCCCTAATAATTTTAGTGATTTCTTTCAGAACCTTATACATTTCAATCAGTTACCCCCCCCCCCTAATATGTATAGTTGCAAAGATTTTCAGTGCACACTTTCTAATCCATTCTACATATGAACTTTAATTAACACTCCCCACAAATCTGTTCACCCTTTTTTGAGCCCTGTTTAGAATCTCCATCTTTTTTCGGGTGCTGCCACCAGACCAGAATACAATGTTTCAAATGTCTCACAATCATCTTATAGAGTGATAACCTTCTCCCTACTTGTACAGGTCCCATAAATCATAGACAGGACACCATATATGTCTACCTAGCCACCTCTTTGTGCTGCATGATAAATTTGATACCTGACTATATCATAACTATATCATAACCCCATTTCCACTATGATGAAACTGATATTCAGGTAATGCTCACAAGTCAGGTTCACCAAATTTTTAGTGAAGTCCAGTCATTCTACAACAACCAAATCCCCTGCTTTTGCTGTCACAAGAGTGGGCTTGATAGCAACCCTGGATTCCTCCCCTCCCATGTGCAGATCCTGCAACAATGTAGATCGTGTAACTCTCTAGTATACTGGAAATGGGGACTGTGACCCAATGTAAGCAGGGGTTGAGATGTGGCATCCACAGCACATAGAGGAATACTGTCCCTCTTTGTTACTCTACAATACTAAATGGTAAATGACTCTCCTCAACCAGTGCAATAATACCACTTTGCTTACTGGAAGCTCAAATTAGTGATATCCATGTTTTGTCTCCAGAGCAAAGCTCTGCCAGCTCCCATCTCTTCCATCATGCAGTATTATTGATGTCCTTGTGGATTATGATAGGCATCGTGGTAAGTTGTAATCTGCCTTGAATTTCGAGGGTACAGGTCTAAACAGCATTTGCAGGCTTGTCACTAGAAAGTCCACTGGACCCAAACTTTTGGTAACTCTCGGAGGCATCCAGATCAGCTAGTGTACACCGATGAGCCAAAACATCATGACGACCACCTACCTAATATGATGTTTGTCCTTCACATGCAGCCAAAACAGCTTGTACCCAGTGAGGCATGGATGCTACAAGATTTCTAAATGTGTCTTGTGTGGTATCTGGTACCAACACGTAATGAGCAGATCCTGTAAGGTCCGTGGTCGGAGTTGCTGTTCCAACACAAACCACAGATGCTCAATGAGATTGATATCTGGGGAATTTGGAGGCCAGGGCAATACCTGGAAGTCTTCCTCATGTTCCACGAACCAGTCTCGAACAATCCAGATGGTGTGGCGTGGCGCATTAATCCGCTGAAAGATGGCACTGCCAAAGGGGAAGACTGTTGACATGAAAGGGTGTACCTGGTCAGCAATGATGTTTAGGTAGAGTGTGTTTAGTGTCAAACAGCACCAGGGGTTTCCCCCATCTCTGCATAGTATACTTTGTGGGTATGAAACCAAACAAACTTTAAACCTCTGTCAATGCCAGAGGTTTAAAGGTGTATGGATTTTGTATATGTGTAGTTGGTTGGTTGTTGGTTATTTGGTTTTTAGGAGCATTAGCAACTAAGGTCATATTGCTCCGGGATATGCGGTGGTCATTCCCTGACCTTTCCGCATCCTCCGTATTTGGTGGTGACAGGTTCGAACCCCGGTCTAATCAAGAAGCGTGTGCTACATACTGCTGCTCCTTCCCACCTGGCTACGGAGGCGCCATATGTGTCGTGTACTGTTGTTCCTCTGGTCATTTAGCCGCTGGGACTCAACATTGCCCCACTCTGCCCCATGGGGGCAGACCAGGTACGCCATTATTATAATTATTTACTCTGGCAGGTCCTGCCACCTAATTTCCTGAGATTTCAGTAGCAAGGACCTAAATAAAAAAAAAAAAAAAAAACGTAGGGGTACACTGAAGTTGGAAAAGCCTAAAAACTGGAGATCGTGGTTAATTTGACATGTTTAAATTTAGACGTGTGGGGCATTCGCTTGCATATAAATAGAGTGGTTGGTAGACTGAAGACTGGGGGAAAAGAGAGAAGCATGGGGGATATTAGGGAAGGCGACCCCAATCAGTCAGTGAGGCAGGCCCATGCCTAACCAGAAGAAGTAGGGGGGAGAGGAGAGGAGACAGAACTCCTCTCCCCCACCAGGGGTGAGGGGTTACAGGTACCATGCAAGGGAGCATGATACGGATGGCACTGGCAGCAGAGCTGCAGGTTGTCAAGGTCAGTGCAGAGTCCAGATCACGTAGACCAGCACTTGTAGGGCATGGGTACTGTCCAGCAGTACCCCCTAGATATAGTCAGCAGTATGGAGCACTGTAGTATGTCAAGTTTCTTTCTGTTCGTTGCCGTTATTGCTTTGTGGTACCACATACTGGAGGCATAGCTGATGATTGGCATAAAGGGAGCCTTATAGGGCGAGGGCAGTGTGCAGCATTTATGGCCGTCTCTTTGGGTGATTCTGTTGACCATGGCCGTGTAATTTCGGGTCTTCATTTGGTTGTATTTTACAGTCCCCAGGTGCTTCATATGTTCTATTAGGCGGATTGTCGTTCCCTATTTTTATTTTGGGGGGGGGGGGGGACCTCCTAATATTTAGGCTCCCTTTGAGCAGTAAGGAGCTAGTTTTTGTTGATGAGATGTGAAGGAAGTTATGGTTTTCCCATTCCTGCAGGGTAATGAGGGCTCTGTTGGCCATTGCTTCTAGTTGTTGTTGAGAGTCCGCTGTGAGGGTGAGTACCAAATCATCTGCATATGCCTGTGAATGTACGTTTTGAAGATCGTAGTTTAGGAATTCATCTAGGACAGAGCCCTGTGGACAGCGTCAGTGAACCTGTTGCAAGATCTGGCTGTAGGGTGTTCTTACTATGATTTTCCTCTGAGAAAGGTATCTTCGGATGCAGTCATAAAGGTTCTTTAGAAGGTTGGATGTTTAGGTAGGTGGTAGATGTCAAAGTGCCCAGCATATGGATGATTGGACCCAGGGTATCCCAGCAGAACATTGCCCAAAGCATGACACCGCCACCACCGGCTTGTTTTCATTCCACAGTGCATCCAGGCACCATCACTTCCCCAGGTAAACAACGCACACGTACCCGGCCATCCACGTGGAGCAGGAAGAAGGTTGTCTAGTCCGACGAATCATGTTTCGTGTTGCACCATGTGGATGGCCGGGTACGTGTGCATTGTTTACCTGGGGAAGTGATGGTGAAACATGATTCATCGGACCAGACAACCTTCTTCCAATCACTCAAGGTCTAGTTTTGATGCTCGCGTGCCCATTGTAGGTGCTGTCACCGGCGAACCATGGTTAGCATGGGCACACTGAGCAGCCTGCGGCTACGCAGCCTCATTTTGAGCAGTGTTCAATGTACTGTGTGATGTGACACATTACTCCCATCACCAGCATTCCAGTTACCGGCAAGTTGCGCCACAGTTGCCCTTCTGTTGCCGTACCATCTGGGAGAGCCTTCACCCATCCCGAGCATCGATGAGCCTTGGTCATCCAACGCCTCGCCCTTGCAGTTCGTGGGTTTCTCCTTGTTGGACCACTTTCGGTAGGTACTAACCATGGCTGACTGTGAGCATCCCACCAGTCATGCTGTTTCAGATATGCTCTGACCCAGTCATCTGGCCACAATTTGGCTTAAGTCTGTTGCCTTTCCCATCTGAAGAACAAGAGTAATACTGATTAACGGAGCTCAGTATCAGGTGTTTTTTTATACCATGTCTTGAACTGCCCACGCACCATAGTTCACTTGCAGTTGCTTCAATTTCCATAACGACTCGCTGGTCGTAATGTTTTGGCGCATCGGTTATAATCACACTGCCTCTACCCTGCCAGATAGTGAGTAGAGGCAGTCCAAGTAGTGTGTATGTCTAGGAGAAGGGGCATCACATTGTTAAGGCCAATTATATCAACGAGATGGGTTTAGTCTTTCTGTGTGTACAAAAAAATTTCATTATTTCATACATCATGGCTTTCACTCTTTTTTTTTTACTTTCTCTACTGAATGCATCACGAATAGCATAATGGAATGAACTTATCTTCGAAAAGATCTAAACCTCCCAAACACTTGCTTGTTCATTTCACAAATATACATGGTCTCAGTTCTAATGTCCATTTTCACATACAATCTACCAAGTCCCATTTACTTTTTCTGAGAATTCCCAACTATCGGTTGCTTCAGCCACTGGTCATTTCAGTTGTCCTAATTATTTGCTAAAGTTACAAATAGTAGTAGTAATAGTAGTGGCATGCGATGCAAGAAAGCAAGTGTATGAGCTTATGCAACATCAGCAAAAAAAAAAAAAAAAATCACACCATTCCCTCCAAATGCCTGTCCAGTTCCTCATTAAATTTATTCAACCTATCAACTTCCACAACGACAGATGGAAGTTTGTTCCAGCAATTAACCACCCGCTGGCTAAAGGCAAATTTCCGCATATGTATTCTACATCTGTCCTTTCATAATTTGAATTTATGCCCCCTTAGGTCCGTAATCTGAACAAGTGGAAGGATCCCATCAGAATTCAGCGTGCTCAACCCAAGGCCTTATACACCCTCAATCAGATCACCTCGCAGGTGCCTAGTCTCCAGCTGCTGCAATTTGCAGAAATTAAGCCTCTCTTGGTAAGAGGATCCCTTCATTCCCCTCACCAATCTTGTTGCCCTTCTCTGTACACGCTCAAGCAAATCTACATCCTTCCTAAAATGAGGCCTCCAGACCTGTACACAGTACTCAAGGTGTGGCCTGACCATTGCCTTATACAGAGGGACAATCACCTCCTTTTCCCTGCTAGCAAAGTTCCTATACAAAGGGTACTAGGAAAGTTTTGCAATATGACACAACAATGAATAACAGGAAGCTGCTTGTTGTTGCATGTTGAGACATGTTCATACGTGCATAGTAGCCGCCGCGCCAAGTCGATGGGCTCAGTTATTCATTAGTAGTGAGAGGGTAAAGTGCTTGCGATGGCATCGTGGTCACAAAATGAGATAAGGACAGTTTTGCGGTATAATTTCGTGCGTGGTTTAACCATAGACCAGTGCTTAGAAGAAATGACTCTTGCACTAGATGATGATTGTCCACATCGTACAACGATATTCAGGTGGTATAGAGAATTCCAAAGGGGAAATTTCACTCTGGAGGATTCTGAGAGGCAGTAAAGGCCACGAACGTCAGTTACGGAGGAAAACGTTACTGCTGTGAGGAAAATGCTTGACGAAAACAGGCGAGTGACCTTTTGCTCATATCCAGCTAGTTCCTAAAAAGGGTGACAAATCCCTCCCATCCAATTATCGTCCTATTGCAATTACTTCTACTCTTTCTAAAGTAATGGAGAAGTCAATTAACCGCTAATTCTTAAACTGCCTAGAAACCTTCCGTCTGATCAACGATCGCCAGTATGGATTCCGTCAGTGTTGATCCACTGGTGATATTCTGGCTTATGTTACCCATTTATGGAATAATTCAGTGGAAAGGTTCGGCGAAACACAAGTAGTTGCTCTTGATATCTCAAAGGCTTTCAATCGTGTTTTGGCATAAAGGTCTTCTAAACAAACTTCCATCTTATGGTTTGCCAACTGTTTTTAGTAATTGATTATCCAGTTTTCTCTCTGATCTCTCACTGAGGGTGATGGTAGATGGCTCTCTGTCTTCTAACTTCTCTACTAATGCCGGTGTCCCCCACGGTTCAGTTCTTTCCCTCACTCTTTTCTTCTTGTATATTAATGACCTTCTTCCATTGACTGGAAATCCTATTCATTGTTTTGCCGATGATAGCACATTGCATTCCACTTTCCATTTTGAGAAACCTTGTCCTGCTCAATCAGCTTCAACTTCTTGAAAATCTGCTACCAATTCCTTAAATGCCTATCTTCAGGTAATTCTCCTGTGGGGCAAAGACAACTTAGTTGATTTCAACCCTTCTAAAACTCAATCTTGTCTTATAATCTCGCAAAAAGGATTCTTCTGCTCCTATGCTTACCTTTAGTGACACTCTGATTTCTAGGCAAAATGATATATCTCTTTTGGTGATTACTCTGACTTCTAATCTCTCTTGGCACAAGCACATTACAAATATTGCTTCCTCTGCATCTAAAAAACTTGGTTTTCTCTTTCGCTCTCGGCGTTACTTTTCTTCTAAACAGCTGTTCACTCTGTACAAATCGCAAATCTGTCCTGCCATGGAATATTGTTCCCACATCTGGGGTGGTGCCCACAAAATCTCTCCCCTCGACGTGGGCACCTGTACGTGGTGAGGGGACCTCCCAGTGATGCTGCTGGTTTTCCAGATTAGCATCACTGGGATCCAACGCCCATACCTTGGTTCCAGGGTTACATCATTGGAATCCGGCGTGTGCAGCCGTGCGCCGCGACCCGTGGAAGCGGAAAGGGGGATCCTGGTGGTTGAGGGGCCCAGCCTTAATACACCACTTTGGCCCCTGCTTCGACGAGACGGGTGGTCCCGGACCGGCTCGACTGGGATCAATCGGCGGGTGGTATTATACTGCTAGGGTCAACTGCGTTCCAATAAGTCTCCCTCCCTATGGTCCTGGGACGGGATAAAGACTTATTGGTAACGTGGGTATGGTGTTCTAAGCGAACTCGGCGTCCCATTCGTGTACGCAGTACCTGCTAGTTCACGAGTGGGCGCCCCCTCGTAGGGCTCCGTGGTGGGTGAGGTACTTAGGCATCAGACATTTTTCTTTACTCTCATGAGTAATTCAAATCCCCTTTCTTCTGGGGCCCCAACAAGGCCCCTACCTAATCGAGATGATGACGCAGATAACACCTCTGCAAAACGAGCCAGAACTGAGGATAAATCACCACCATTAGTGACACCGCTTTTCCTCACTCTCCATTCCACCGGAGAGCAGTCCATTGGAAAGATGTCACCCTTCTTCATCCAGAAAGGATTAGAAGGGTTGGCAGGTTCACCAAAATCTGTAAAAAGACTGCGTTCTGGCGACCTTTTGGTCGAAGCTTCTACCACCAAGCAAGCGGAAAAAATCATAAAGGCTACATCCATAGGGGGAATACCTATCATCGTAACCCCTCACAAAACTCTAAATTCTTCACGTGGTGTCATATCAGAGTGGGACCTTCTTCATGTTTCTGAAGAAGAGATCTGCTCTGAATTGAAAGACCAAGGAGTGACAGCTGTAAAGAGAATATCGATACGGAAGGATGGGAATCTCGTCCCTACCCGAGTTCTCATCCTCACGTTTAACACCCCACGGCCTCCAAATTCCATCAAGGCAGGTTATCTAAACTGCCCAGTGAGGATTTATATCCCAAACCCACTGCGGTGTTTTAGATGCCAAAAATACGGCCACTCACAAACATCTTGTCGTGGTAACCCTGCCTGTGCTCGATGTGGTGTTAAAGACCACGAGAGCAAGGAATGTACAGCTCCAAAACCCGCCTGTGTTAACTGCCAAGGTGAGCACCCCGCCTATTCAAGAGCATGCCAGCGGTGGAAAGACGAAAAAGAAATCCAAAAACTAAAAACAGAGCTGAATATTTCCTACCCAGAGGCCAGAAAACGTATCCAACCAGTAAATAGCGGGAAACCTTCATATGCCCAGAAGGTTTCTGCTAAGAGCACTATCGGGACACAAACTGAGATGACTATACCACCAAGAGAGTCATTCACCCCGATTGCACGCTATTTATTGAGTTCTCAAAAGCCCACCAAAAAAACACAGTCAGTTGCCACTCCTATATCCGTACCTCCTAGTGCTCCACCACTACCAAAACCAAGTGGTAAAGAGCCTGAAGTAACAACAGAAAGAATGGATGTAGAGAACAAGGAGGTACAGGATGAATCAGTCTTGGAACTCTTTGCGGAGGAAGAAATGGACACGGGACATCGTCCATTCTTCCCCAAAAAAGACAAAGCCAAGACTGATAAAAGTAAGCCCTCAGCACCTCGGAAGCCGCCTGATGGACCCACCAAGCCAAAATAATGGCTAAATTCCTACAATGGAATTGTCGTGGATTCCGGCGAAATACTGATGACATCAAGGCCCTCCTGCAAAAGCACGAGCCAGTTTGCTTTTGCTTGCAGGAGACTTATCTAAAGGCAAATGATGATCCCACCCTGCATAACATCACAATCTTTCGTAAGGATAGAATTGCGGATGGTCCTGCTCATGGAGGAGTGGCTATCCTTGTGGGTAATCAGACCCCAGTTCAGCCCTTGCTAATTACAACCAGCATAGAGGCTGTTGCAATTCGCCTTACAGTGGGATTTTTAATAACGGTCTGCTCGATTTATTTGCCACCTGGGACTGACATCTCCCAGGAAGACCTTGATGATCTTGTAACGCAGTTGCCTCCCCCTTTCTTACTTCTCGGGGATTTTAACGGACATAACACCCTGTGGGGTAGTGCTAACATCAACGGAAGGGGACGAGTCATAGAGCGTATGCTCAATGACAATGACCTTTCCCTTCTAAATACTGGAACAAACACCTTCTTCCATATGCCTACCCGTACTTTTTCTGCCATTGATCTCTCTATCTGCTCCCCTTCTCTACTCCCTTCACTCACCTGGGAAGTGGAGGAGAATCCATACGGAAGTGATCACTTCCCTGTGATAACCTTGTTACACAGTGGGAGACCGTGTCTTCCTTTTAGGTTACCACGGTGGAAGTTTGATCAGGCTGACTGGAATGCCTTCCAACATCAGGCAAATTTTGACCTCAGTACAGTCAGTCAGGAGCCTATCAATGACGCAGTAACGTACATCACAGAAATCATTGTCCACGCAGCTGCTAATGCTGTCCCAAAAACATCAGCCCGGTTTCCACCATTTCCCAAACCTTGGTGGAATTCACAATGCACAGCAGCAAAAAAGGCTCAAAACAAAGCGTGGGGGATATTTCGCCGATATCCTACCACGAACAACCTTATAGCCTTCAAACGTGCACGAGCCAAAGCACGCTACATCCGTCGTCAGAGCCAAAAGGAATCGTGGATCCGTTTTACATCATCTATTAACCAGTCTACCAACTCTAAGGTAGTCTGGGATAAAATCCGGAAAATGAAGGGAAAATATACATCCCACCCTTCTTCAATCTTAGATTATAATGGATGCGCTGTTGCAGATCCAACTGCAATAGCCAATGCTCTTGGGGAAACATTCTCTAACATCTCCGCAACATCCTCGTACTCCCCAGAGTTCCTGGTCCTGAAACATAAACTGGAAAGAGAAGCACTTAATTTTAAGTCCAAGGGCCTCTATCCCTACAACGGGGATTTTACTATTCAGGAACTGAAAAGAGCCCTCGCTCTTTCCAAAGCAAGTGCTGTTGGACCAGATGGCATCCATTATGACATGATTAAACATCTTTCACCAAAATCTATGGATTGTCTGCTCCTTCTGTATAACAGAATCTTTACTGAAGGGCAGTTTCCGGATTCCTGGAGAAAGGCAATCGTTCTTGCCTTCCCTAAGCCAGGAAAGGATCCAAAAGTCACCACCAACTATCGTCCTATTGCTCTGACTAGCTGTCTGTGCAAAATCCTGGAGAGAATGGTTAATTCTCGTTTAATATGGTACTTAGAATCAAATGACCTTCTCTCCAACATACAGTGCGGCTTCCGAAGGAACCGGTCCACTTTGGACCATCTTATTAGATTGGAAGCATCCATCCGGGATGCTTTCCTAAAACGTGAACACTTGGTGTCGGTGTTCTTTGACATGGAGAAAGCGTATGACACAACTTGGAGATTTGGCATCTTAAAAGATCTGCATAGCCTTGGCCTTAGGGGGCAACTCCCCATTTTTATTAAAAACTTTTTAGCCAATCGATCTTTCCAAGTTCGTGTGGGATCCTCACTCTCTCGTTCCTTCAGCCAAGAGGAGGGAGTACCACAAGGATCAGTATTAAGTGTCACGCTTTTTGCCATCAAAGTGAATTCCATCACAGAACAACTTCCTCCAACTGTAAACTGTGCCCTCTATGTTGATGACTTTAGCATATTTTGTCAGTCATGCAACATGAGGGTTATTGAAAGACAACTGCAGAAAGCTATTGATCGCCTCAACTCCTGGGCTCTTGCTAATGGCTTCAGGTTCTCGCCGGAGAAGACCGTTTGCGTACACTTTTGTCGTAAGCGTAATCTTCATCCTGAGCCTGAATTAAAGCTCGGACAAAATGTAATTCCAATAGCAGCGGACACAAAATTCTTGGGACTCGTATTCGATAAAAAGCTGACCTTTCTGGATCACATCCGTCAACTCCGCACAAAGTGCACAAGAGGGCTAAATATTCTGCGCTCTCTTTCCTCAACATCTTGGGGTGCGGATCGATGCACCCTACTACGCATCTATCGTGCACTTGTACGATCCAGACTGGATTACGGGTCCCTGGTATACAATTCGGCCAGAGACAGTGTACTTCGTTGGCTCGATCCTGTCCATCATCTGGCTCTCCGTACCGCTATTGGAGCATATCGCACATCTCCTGTCCAGAGCTTATACGTCGAAGCAAACGAACCGCCATTATTGCTTCGACGTAAGCAGTTGTCTCTAAACTACGCTCTAAAACTGAAATCCCTGCCAGACCACCCTACGTGGCTAACCGTTTTTGAGCCACGATGGGAAAATTTGTACAACACCCGTAAGACTGCCAATCGTCCTTTTGGTATTCGTGTCCAAGAGCTACTCAAAGAACTTAATATAAAGGTAGACAGGGTTGCCCAAACACCAAAGCAACCCCTTCCACCCTGGCATGCTCATGTCCCGGCATGTGACTTGTCCCTTCGAAATTGGGGAAAGTCGGACACTCCATCGTCTGTCTACCTGCAGCTTTTTTCAGCACACCGAGCTGAACATTCTGACTTCGCGCCAGTCTACACAGACGGGTCGAAGTCAGAATCATATGTGGGATCTGCTGCTGTCTTTACAGACAGCACTACATCGGAGCAGATTCCCTCTGAATGCAGCATATTTACTGCAGAGCTGCACGCTATAGAGTTAGCCTTGGATCACATTAGTGAATGCCAATACCAACGGTTCATTTTGTATACCGACGCTCTCAGCGTGTTACAGGCTTTAATATCTGTGAGATATAATTCTCATCCAGTTCTGTCTAGCATTCAGCAGAAGATTCACGTTCTCCATGAACGTGAATATGATATCCGCTTCTGCTGGATTCCTAGCCACATTGGGATTAGGGGAAATGATTTGGCTGACGCCGCAGCCAAATCAGCAATTCCCAATAATGACCACTGCCTGTTAGTCCCCTATACAGACTACAGGCAAATAATACATCAAAAGATACATTCCCAATGGCAGGATTCGTGGAATAGACAGACTGCGAATAAGTTATATCATATAAAACCTGTAATTGAACCGTGGCAGTCTAGTCTGCGCAGGAATCGTAAGGAGGAAGTTGTTCTTGCCCGGACCCGCATAGGACACAGTCATTTAACTCATTCGTTTTTGCTGAGGGCTGATGACCCTCCTATGTGTGTGTCCTGTGGCACAATCCTAACGATTAGACACCTTTTAATTGACTGTCCAGATTTTAGCAGCACCCGTTTTACCGCTTTTAGTCATCTGACTGAGCCTTATACACTCAGTCAGATTTTATCCGACAATGACAACGTGTCTGCTGTTTTTAGCTATTTTAAATCAATAAAAGTTTTTAATTGTATTTAAAATTTGTTATTGTTATCTCTTTATTGATTTAATTTTTATATATTTGTTATTATTTATCTGGACATGGTGACCTAACTAATTAGGTCACCGAGAATTTAAACTTTTAAATATTGCATAGTCTTGGCGCATTATGGCCACAGCTGCCAATGCGCCAATAAAAAACCAAAAACAAACAAACAAACAAAATCTCTCTCAGGCTTCTTGATTCCATTCAGATGAGGGCAGTTAGGTTAATTAACGATTCATCTCTAACAGAGTCTCTCCACTCGCTGTC
The DNA here is from genome assembly GCF_048544385.1 of Mastigoproctus giganteus. Classification (NCBI taxonomy): domain Eukaryota; kingdom Metazoa; phylum Arthropoda; class Arachnida; order Uropygi; family Thelyphonidae; genus Mastigoproctus; species Mastigoproctus giganteus. The sequence goes on from NC_143583.1 coordinate 138,588,362, forward strand.
TCATAGACGTACTGTTTCTGCTGCATGCCTCTTCTACAGATACTTCCATGGGCACTGTTCTTCTGAATTGGCTTCTATAATTCCCGCTCTCTCTTTGAAAACAGTCCGAACATGTGCTGCCACCAGCCAACATCCATTTACTGTCCAACTTCAAATTCACAGAACCAACTTTTCATCTTCCTCGTTTATTCATTCAACTGCTGTTTTCTGGAACAATCTTCCTTCATATGTATTTCCTGAAAATTACAGTCTACAGAAGTTCAAGTCCAATGTCAACAAATGTCTTCTTTCGTCTTCTTACCCTCCAACCCAAGCACGGTACTAAGTACTATGGGTTCTAATACCTCTCGTGTTTGGGGTTTACGTAAAAAAAAAAAAAAAAAAACCTGCCAATTCCTAAAGTATCCCAAACTATCATCTGATCAATGATCACCAGTATTGATATAATGTTGATATAGAAGCTTCCCTCCTTTTGATTGCTGATGTTTTTTTGCAGTTAGATTTCCCAGTTTTCCCTGACCACTCACTACTTGTGATGATAGCTCTCTCTCTCTCTCAACTTTCCACCAATGCTGTGTTCCACGGGGTTCACTTTTTCTCCAACTCTTTTGTACCTTAAAAGAAAGGGTGCAAGAATATTTGCTGATGCTATCAAGGCAGTGTTAGGTGGGGTGGAAAACTGCTAGCTTGGGGGGGATTCACAGATGAATAGATTAACGCTAGCCACGGGTAGAGGTGCAAGTGATTCTTGCACTGCTTCTATTGGAATGAGCAGCAGCCTGGAAAGCGAGGTACTGGGGATTTCAATGGCTGCTGGCAGTCATCACGGAACAAGAAAATATATGGGTTCCATTATGGTAACTGAGTAAGAATAGGTGTATGTTTACTTGCATGTACACCAGTGCTAAGAGTATAGTAAATAAATTTGATGAATTTGAAGTGCTAGTCAAGACATCAAAGGTAGATATTGTTGGGATGTCAGAGACGTGGTGCCACACAGAAATGTTACCCTTACTGAACTCAAAGAATTTAGTTGGAATAATCTCTACTTCAAACCAGTGGAAGAAGCAATTAATGCCATTTCTAAAGAATTGAGAAACATTGCTCTCATTTGTGTGTCGAAGACAATCAATCTCCTCAAACACTAAGTGGTGTTTCAACTCCGAAACGAAAGAGGCTTTTAATCTAGAGCAAAAAGGCTACAGAACCTGGAAAAAGTCTGGCTTCATGCTAGATCACATTGCTTACAACAAACAAAGAGCGAATTTCCTGCATGTTCGACAAAAGGCACATCGTATATATATTCAGAGAAGACTTAGGCATTCCAAGCATATCGTTTCCACACGTGGTCTTCAGGTGGAAATGGATGAAGAAATAATAAAACTGTGGACAACCTTCCGCTCTGACCAGGAAACACATCTGCCCCTCCCCATAGCGGCCATCACAGATAACGCCAGGACTGAGCTTGCGCATGTTAAGGTATCAAGGGAAATGATTATGAGAGCAATAAACAGCCTTTCCAATAAATCTGCAGTTGGTCCCGATAGATTCCCACTCTTTATTCTAAAAATACAGTTTCTATGTGATTGACCTGTTACTTCACCTCTTCAACCGCATCCTCGAGACTGGTATTACACCGACAATATGGAATGGCTGCCATGCTTTACCAGTTCCAAAAACTAATAAACCAAAAGATCCCAGAGACTACAGAGCAATCTCTATTTTCTGTGGACTGCTAAAAGTGTTTGAAAAAACTATACAATCCAACTTAGTCGATCACTGCTTCAATGAGCGTCCACAGCATCTTCATACTGTTATTCCTAGGAGGCCTACACTATCAATTCTATTAATGACCATCTGGGCAATCCAAAAAGCCCTTAACTCAAAGAAACAACTTAATCTTATTCATAGACATACAAGCAGCTTTCAACACACTCAGCACAACAGAGCTAGTTAAAATTCTGAAGCATTATTTTAGAATCAAAGGTAATCCTCTTGCTGTCCTCCATCAACTCCTCATCAACAGGCAAATATTTATCAAATATGATCAGAGATTGGAGATGACCACCATGACCTCTGTCGGCATCCCACAAGGGGGAGTTCTCTCATCATGGTTTTCTGCTGCAGCACTATAGCCCTTACTTTCAAAGCACCAAAACTTCATTTCATACGCTGATGATCTTAAGATGCTGGTCACATCCGATGATCCAGCAAAAGCTGAGGCAGTCGCCTACAAAAATCAGATAGACTGTTCGAGCTCCAGGATTATCTAGGATGTCTGGGACTTAAACTGAATCCTCAAAAAAGCAGCTCAGATGACTTTCACAAAAGGGAGGACTATTAATGAAATTATGCTCACAATAAATGGGACCACCATTAAAAAAGTTCACTCTCACATGGACTTGGGGTTGAAGTGGGATGATGGGCTTACTTTCAAAGACCACCTCAAGATGGCCAGGCTAGAAACGTTTGCGGCGTACTGAACAATCCGGCAGGAGTTGGTTGGTCTTAGGCCTTGGGAGTTCTTGGAATACGTCCAAAGAAATTTAACACCCGTACCACTCTACGCTTCGGTACTCTGGTCAGGAGCTTCCTCTACTCAACTGAAGAGATTCCTGAGGGTTGAATATTAGCTCCTGCGATAGCTAAACAGGGTGATTGGCTACCCTTTCACCATCTCTAGGAGTGTTCTCCATACAAACCTGGGCATGAAACCCTGGGAAACCATAGTCAAAGAGAGGAATCTACACACCTTGAACAAGTTGAAAATTTCATCCACAAAAACTAAATTCATGGTATTTAAAAATCATTTTAATTATAACCGCCCACCTAGAGTAGTGTTAAACGGAAGGCAAATTCCTTTTGTGTCCAACATTAAGTACTTGTGGGGGTGATACTGGATGATAGGATGAGGTTCCATTTACATGTTGCACAATTGAATGAAAAAATAAAGAAGTTTATTTGCTCAGTTGTACGAATTTCAAGAAGAGAATGGGGTCTTAGTAAAAAAACTGAGTTTATATTACAAGACGATCTTTTTACCAATTATTGCTTATGCTGCTGGTGTATGGATTGCGGATGTGTACAAGGCCAGAATCCAACGTAAGTTAATGTCGTTGCAACGTTCTATGATACTGACTTATTTGTATGCACCACGGACTGTGTCTACGGTGGCATTTCAGGTTACCTCTGGATTTATATGTGGTCTATAGAGGAATGATGTATGCGATGCGGAAAGGTATTCCTGCACAATATCTAGGGATGTCATTGAATCTTACAGCTACAGTTAAGGAGGAGAAACTTCGAATTTGGACTGGGTTGGTCGGAATATGGAGAGCACGGTGGAGTTCTTCAGAGGTGGGAGAGATAACCAGGAAGATCATTCCTGTGGCAGATTTTGCCATTATTGAACCAGTGTCGTCATGGTTCTTTCCGTCTACCAGTTTTTTGCTAACAGGTCATGGATCGATCAGAGATAAACTGTATTCTCGAGGGTTGGAGCCGGATCCATGGTGTTCTTGTGGAGCGGCAGAGACTTGGCAGCATATTTTGTTCTCTTGTCCTTATTATAATGCTGAACGGTGTCTTTTGGGAAAACAGAAAGCTAATTTTAATGAAGATAACGTACATACATTGGTGCAAGGAGTTAACAACTTTCAGGCCTTACAAGAGTATGCAAATGCTGTGTTCCCTAAAAGATCTATCATACGAAACCTCATGGACATTGAATTGGCCGTCTACAACCAAAATCTTCATTGATTGCATCAGGGCTTGGGAGCTTCAGACCTGGAAGCTTTTGGTCGGGTCTGGGCCTCCTGGGCATGGACCACTTAAGTGATTTTTTTTTTTTTTTTTTTTTTTTGTTTGTTTGGTTGTTGTTCAGTTCTTGGGTTTGGTCAGCTCAAGGCTGGACAGCTGGCGCTCAACAGTCTAGCACTCTCTCTCTGTTGAGTGTTTAATTGCGCTTTGGTGCTTCAGCTTTTAAAGATAGAACCAGGTCCGGCTCCACGTGCCAGGGATGGGCATCAGATTGCAGTTGAAGAGTTCAGCTGCTTTCTGATGGCAAAGTGACCTGACATAAACAACATACTACACTCACAAACATTTCTCTTATATTTACTTTTATTCTTTTCTATTCAAAATTTCTTGTTTATACACTTAACTTAACTTAGATTATGAACGTAACTTAAAAAAAAATTTTTTTTTTTTTTTACTTTACTTCTCTTTTCAAAAATATGTTTTGTTTTCTTATTTCTTAGCTATCTTTTTATTTATCAGGTCCACTTTACAGATTTTCTGTTTTAAATGATTTAGGTGGAGTAGAGTGTATTTAGTGTCAAGCGGCACCAGGGGTTTCCCCCATCTCCGCGTTGCTTTCATTGTAGATGTGCCAGTTCACTGGAAAGGCCAGAGATTTAAAAGTATATGGATCTTGAGGTGTGTGGTGTCGTGTACCGTTGTTCTTCTGGCCATTTAGCCGCTGGACCCCTGCTGAGGCCCAACGTTGTCCACACTCAGCCCCGTGGAGGCAGGCCAGGCATATCAGCATTATAATTAATTACTCTGGCAGGTCCTGCCACCTAATTTCCTGAGATTTCAGTGGCTAGGACCTATAAAAAAAAAATAATAATAAATAAATAAATAATAATAAAAAAAAAAAAAAAATTGATCTTTCGCGTGGCGGGGGTAAGAGTGTTAGGATTTGAATGGCCGAAACTATTGGCAAACAGTAATTTGGACATGATTAAATTTGGACGTGTATGGCAATCGCTTGTGTACAGATAGAGTAGGGGAGGGAGACTGAAGACTGGGGGGGAGAGACAGAAATATGGAGTCAATAGGGAAGGCGACCCCAATAGGTGTCAATGGGGCATGCCCATGCCCCACCAGAAGGGAAATTGGGGGTGGCGAGGAAGGGAGGAATTTAGGTGGAGATGGGCATTTGCCTGGGAACCACCCTGAACCAGTATACACACACACACCTTGGCACAACTTTTATGCAGCCAATTGGATTCGTCTGACATCTGGGATGTTATTGCAAACCCTCGGACCTCGCAAAGAACCCGGTGCAGTTCAACACTTTGTCTACAATCTTGTCTGAAAAATGTGCAATACCTTATGTCAGTGTTCCCGGCAAATATGTTTGGAATGTATAACTCCCTGGGAATCGATGCCTCATCTTTCTGCAGCTTGAAGCACTATAGACAGGACATAGTGAAAGAACTCTATAAACATGAACAATAAGCACTTTGTGAAAAGAATTCCTTGCAAAGGCTTTCCTGGATTCACCATTGTGTTTTTTATTGTTTGGTATTTATTTATTTTATTATTTATTATTTTATATATTGATTTTTACCTTATTATGTATTTGCAATCTGTTTTGATCTCTTGCAATTCCAATGAATGCATTCAAATGGAATTTGCATAATGTACACCCTTCTAGCCGAACCAGGCTGTTCCAGGGGTGCCCACTGATGTGGAAATAATAATAATAATAATATAAGCAATGCAGAATTGGAATTTGGGGAGTACAATGTGTACAGAAAGGAAAGACAGGACAGGAGGGGTTATGCTGTTAGTTAAGAAACACATTAAATCTAAGGAAGTGCACCCAGTTGACATTGGTGGGTGTAGGTGTGTGTTATAGGCCTGATGAGTATAATGAGCAATGTGCAGAGATATAGTGGGCCAGTAAATCAGAGAGTCTTATAATGGGGGATTTTAACTTTCCAGATATTGACTGGAACTTGGGGGTTGGTCACTCGCACACTAGCAAGACTTTTGTGGATTTATTGGATGACCGTTTTCTACAGCAACATGTTCGAGAGGCAACCAGAGAGAGTAATACTCTTGATATGATTATCAGCAGTGATGCTTCATTCATTAAGAATCTGCAGATAGAGTAACTATTCAGTGGCAGTGATCACAGTGTATTGATGTGGGATTTACTTAAAGATGTAACTACCATCGGGGTAAGGGGAAGGGTTTTCGCTTTCGTAAAGATGACTACAGTGGGATCAACTGATAATGTTACCATCAGTGAATTTTAAATGGGAAGCCTTCAGGGACCTAATCTTGGAGGGTACTAGGCTTTTCATACCAACTAAGAAATACTGTTCAAGGTCTAAATGGTATAAGATGAATTAATGCAGCTCATGGCAGAGAAGACAAATGCATGGGGTGCATATAAATTATCAGGCAACAGAGAAGCCTATCACAGATATAAGCTAGTCTGTAATCAAGTCACAAAGGTGGTTAGGCAGTTGTTGTTGTCGTCATCGTTTGGTTTTTTAGGAGCATTAGCAACTAAGGCCATATTGCTCCTGGAATATTCGGTGGTCATTCCCTGACCTTTCCGCATCCTCAGGATTTGGTGGTGACGGGCTCGAACCCCGGTCTAATCAAGAAGCGTGTGCTATGCACTGTTGCTCCTTCCCACCTGGCTACGGAGGTGCCTATGGTTAGGCAGGTGAAGTCAGATTATGAAAAATCTTTGGCAAATGATGCAAAGAAAAACAGCAATGACTTCTTTACTTATATAAACTCAAAGGATGAATCAGATTGGTCCGCTTGATATCAATGGTTTTACTGTAGATAATCATTCTCAGATAGATGCCAAAGTAAATGAGTATTTTGCGTCTACATTCACACTTGAGGAGTTATTCAAGGAGGAGAGGGCCAGATGTTTATCAAACTCTTAACAGGGAGCTAAGTGATTTTGTAATAACTGAGAGCAAAGTGCAGGAGAAATTGTTTAAGTTAAACATGAGGAAGGCACCTGGGGTGGATGGGATCTATCCAGTTATATTAAAGGAGGTAGCAAAGAAAGTAAGCAAATCCTTAGCCATAATTATGAAAGCTTCTATGATCACAATGGAATTGGATGCAAAGAATACTCTTGATATAGTTTTGATATCATATACTTGGATTTTAGGAAAGCTTTTGATACTGTGGCACGTGGAAAACTACTGTACAAATTGAAGCGGTATGACAGTAAGGGCAAGTTCCTACAGTGGATAAAAGGATGGTTGAGTGGGAGAAGACAGAGTGGTTAACTTTGGACACTGCTCTTCATGGACTAACATTATTAGTGGAGTTCCCCGGGGTTCGCTGTTGGGCCCATTGTTTTTTTCGGTATTTATCAATGATATTGAAGGTATATCAGGATTAATGTCTAAGTTTGCAGACGATAGAAATTTTCAGGTTGGCAGGGTTGTTAATGACAGAAATGAAAGTACTCTACTGCAACAGGATCTGGAAAAGCTGAGCAGATGGACTGAGACGTGGCAACTGAAGTTTAACTTTGATAAATGTAAAGTATTGCTTATGGGTAGCATTAACCCGAGAGTAATGTATCAACTGGATGGTACTATATTCAGGGTAGTGGGGAATGAAAATGACCTGGTGTTAATTGTGCAATCACATATAAAGTTTTCTGAGCAGTGCAAAAAGGCTGCAAGAGTAGCTCATGGTGTCTTATAATGATATACAGGAATTTTGCTAGTTGTGATAAGGGTGTGATTGTCCTCTTGTAAAGGCAATGGTCAGGCCACACCTTGAGTACTGTGTACATGTCTGGGGTCCTCATTTTAGGGAAGATGTAGAACTGCTGGAAAGACTACAGAGAAGGGCTACGGGATTGGTGAGTGGAACAAAGGTTGGAGTTACTAAGAAAGGCTTAAGTTCTGCAAATTGCAGCTTCTGAAGACTTAGACACCTGCGAGGTGATCTAATTGAGGTGTATAAGGCCTTGAATGGATTGCACTAGCTCAGTGCTAATGGGATTCTTCCTCTTGCTCAGATTACTCACCTGAAGTGGCATAAATTTAAATTGATCAAAATCAGTTGTAGAATAGATTTTCGAAGATTTGCCTTTAGCCAGTGGGTGGTTGATAGCTGGAATAAACTTCCATCTGTTGTAGTGGAGGTCAGCAACTTAAGTTCAAGGCAGAACTATGTCAAACATTTGGAGTGAATGGATGGATGAAATGAGTGAATGGATGGATGAAATGGGATTCTTCCTCTTGCTCAGATTACTCACCTGAAGTGGCATAAATTTAAATTGATCAAAATCAGTTGTAGAATAGATTTTCGAAGATTTGCCTTTAGCCAGTGGGTGGTTGATAGCTGGAATAAACTTCCATCTGTTGTAGTGGAGGTCAGCAACTTAAGTTCAAGGCAGAACTATGTCAAACATTTGGAGTGAATGGATGGATGAAATGGGAAGATGTTTTTTTTTTTTTTTTTTGCTGATGCTATATAAGCTTGCTTTCTTTCATCATATGCCCTGCTAATGCTACCAGTTATTTCTCAGTTTTTTTCTCTTACCCTATATTAATTACATTCTTTCACTGACTGGAAGTCCTATCCATAGTTCTGTACGTGATAGCACATTGGATTCCACCTTCCAGTTTGAGAAACCTTCCCTTCCCAAACAGCATCCTCTCAAATATCCACCAATTCCTTTAAATGCTGATCTCCAGGTATTTCTTCAATTGGGGTCAAAGGTATCTTAGTTAATTTCAATCCTTCTAATACTGAGTTCTCTTTTATATCTCTTATTTCTGGTTCTCCTTTGCTTATCTTCGTTAACACTCACATTTCTGGACAAGATCACATATCTCTATTAGATATTACCGTGACTTCTAATGTCACTTTGCAATTATGAATATTGCTTCGTCTGAATCTAAAATATTAGATTTTTCTTTTACTCTTGGTGTTATGTTGCTTCTGAACAACTGACTCTGTTCAGATCTCATATCCACACAACAATGGAATATTATTCCTACATCAGTGGTGGTGTACCCAAACCCTCTCTTAGGCATCTAGACTGTATTCAAAGGAGGTCAGTCAAGTTAATTAATGATTCATCTCTTACAAAGTCTCTCCACTCTGTTTCGTAGACTTTGCTTCTGCTGCATGCTTTTTCTTTAGATACTTACATGGGGGCACTTTTCTTCTGGAGTGGCATCTACAATTCTCCTCTTTCTTGCAAACTGGTCTGATCACAAGCCACAACAAGTTAGCATCCATTTGCTGTCCAAATTCACAGAACAAACTTTTCTTCTTTCTCATTTATCCCTTGCAACTTTTGTTTTCTGGAACAATCTTCCTTCACATATATTTTCCAAAAATTGCAATCTACATATAGTGAAGTCTAATGTTAACAAGTATCTGCTTTCTTCTCATCTCCCAACCCACCAGTGGTGCTAAGTACTGTTGGTTCTAATACCTTTTGTGTTTGGGGTTTCCATTAAAAAAAAAATGTACTTTTCATCCTTCACTACTTAACTCCATTTTTTAAAAATTTTTTTTATTAAAACTTAAAGTAGATACAATAAATACTACAATCCATTAAGAAAAGATGTGATATCTGTACTGTTTAAGTAGACTTCAAAAACCCAAAACATTTTCTAAAAATTAAAAAAGAGAGTTGACCATCTATGAAATGACCTGCCACAATTGTTGCTACATCTTGGATGGCCTCATAACCTGGTTAACAAATTCACGCTGTGATTGCTTTATGGCTTCACTCTTTTCAAGATGATTTGCATTGCTTCGTTAATATTCGATGGAACTGTTTACTCCATTATTTTCCTTGGTGCAGAAGTTAACCCTATTCCACCTATTCGTATTGCAGGATTGTAGTTACTCACTGCACCTGTTGAATTAGCCTGAATGGTTGATACATTTGCACATCTCTAGTCTGCAGGTACTTCTGAATCTAAGGATGCTCCCATTATTATGATTAAAAGTTTTTTTTGTCTCGTTTGCAGCCACTTTTAATATAATTGGATAGATTATATCAGCCCCCCTAGGTGCTTTGTTTACCTTTAGCTGCAGCAACTTCTCTTCCACCTTACTTTCTGTTATTGTAAAATCATCCAACTCCCAATCAGCCTTTTTTTAACCTTACCCAAAAAACCTTCTTGTGTGTGAATGTAGATGCAAAATTTTTTTTTTTTTTTTTTTTTTTCATGGAAACCCCAAACACGAGAGGTATTAGAACCTATAGTACTTAGTACAGTGCTTGGGTAGGAGGTTGAGTAGATGAAAGAAGATATTTGTTGACATTAGACATGAACTTCTGTAGACTGTAATTTTCAGGAAATACATACGAAGGAAGGTTGTTCCAGAAAACGGCAGTTGAATGAATAAACGAAGAAGGTGAAAAGTTGGTTCTGTGAGTTTGAAGTTGGACAGTAAATGGATGTTGGCTGGTGGTGGCATGTGTTCGCACAGTTTTGAAAGAGAGAGCGGGAATTGTAGAAACCAATTCAGAAGAACAGTGCCTATGGAAGTATCTATAGAAAAGACATGCAGCAGAAACAGTATATCTGTGAGACAGTGAGTGGAGAGACTCTGTTAGAGAGGAGTCATTAAATAACCTAACTGCCATCTTCTGAATGGAATCTGAAACCTGAGAGAGGCTTTGGAAGCACTGGCCCAGATGTGGAAACAATATTCCATGGTAGGGCAGATTTGCGATTTGTACAGAGTGAATAGCTGTTTAGAAGAAAGGTAACGCCGAGAGCGAAAGAGAAAAACCAAGTTTTTTAGATGCAGAGGAAGCAATATTTGTAATGTGCTTGTGCAAAGAGAGATTAGAAGTCAGGGTAATCCCCAAAAGAGATATATCATTCTGCCTAGAAATTGGAGTGTCACCAAAGATAAGCATAGGAGAATCCTTTTTGCGAGATATAAGACAAGACTGAGTTTTAGAAGAATTGAAATCAACTAAGTTGTATTTGCCTCGCTGGAGAATTACCTGAAGATAGGCATTTAAAGAATTTATAGCGGATATTTGAGAAGTTGAAGTTGATTGAGTAGGACAGGGTTTCTCAAAATGGAAAGTGGAATGCAACATGCTATCATCGGCAAAACTATGAATAGGATTTCCAGTCAATGAAAGAAGGTCAATAATATACAAGAGGAAAAGCGAGGGGGAAAGAACTGAACCTTTGGGAACACCAGCATTATTGGAAAAGTTACAAGACAGAGAGCCATCTAGCATCACCCTCAGTGAACGATCAGAGAGGAAACTGGATAACCAATTGCAAAAAACAGTTGGCAAACCATAAAATGGAAGCTTGTATAGGAGACCTTTATGCCAAACACGATCGAAAGCCTTTGAGATGTGAAGAGAAACTGCTTGTGTTTCCCCGAACTTTTCCATTGAATTTGTCCATAAATGGGTAACATAAACCAGAATATCACCAGTGGATCGACAGTGACGGAATTCCATACTGCCGATCATTGATCAGATGGAAGGTTTCTAGGTAGTTTAAGAGTTGGTGGTTAATTGATTTCTCCATTTATTTAGAAAGAGTAGAAGTAATTGGATGGGAGGGATTTGTCACCCTTTTTAGGAACATGTTGGATTTGAACAAATTTCCAAGCAGAAAGAAAAACACCTTTGGAATAAGAAAGTGAAAAAAGGCGGCAAAGAACAGGAGTAAGTTCAGGAGCACATGTTTTGAGAACAAGTGGAGAAATACCATCGGGACCTGGAGCTTTCTTAGCATCGAGATTTGTCAAAGTCCTTTTGATGGAAGACCACAGGAGGCATTGAATGGAGCGTGTTGGTAATGGTGGAAGGTGTTTTACCAAGATTATTTATACATGAGTTGGAAGAAAAATGGAATGCCAGCAGGTCAGCTTTATCTTTGGCCGAAATCACAACTGAACCATCTGGTTTTGACAGAGGTGGGAACAGAGATGGGCAAAAGTTACAGCCAATAGCTTTGGCAAGAGACTAGAATGCTTGGCTACCATTAGGGCAAGAAGCAAGTTTTCTACTCCTAGCATGTTCAAAATCTAGTTTGGACTGATTAATAATTGCTTTACAATTGTTGCAAGCTTTGGTGTAGGCAGAAAATTAATCTGAAGATTTGGAAACAAGCCAATTACGATATGCAACGTTCTTTTCTTGAACAGCCTTAGCACATTTATTGGAAAACCAAGGTTTAGATAAAGGACAAGATTTTTAAGTGGAGTGTGGAATAAAAGTATTCCATTCCTAGAAGAATAATTTCACTGATACGATCTGAGCAAACATTGACATCAAAGGTTTTGAAACAGTAGAAAAGAAATCTTGCAGGTCATCCCATTTTGCATTCTTTTGATGCCAAACTATACAATGTTGAGAAGAGACAATTGCCAAGTTTTGATCTGAGGTGCCTAAAGGTCCATTCACTTCGACCGTGTACTTAGAAAGGTTGTTTGTGAGAAAAAGATCAAGCGTGTTGGCTTCATGGTTAGGATTGTCTGGTATGTTTTTTTATTATTAGCCATATGGTGCAAGGAAGCCAAAAAAAAAATTTCTGAATTACCCTGAGAGAGAGAAAGAAGTAGAAGGGAATCACCAAGAAAGAGAAGAATGATGATATACAGCTCAGGACCCTGGGTATGCCAGGCCCATACTAACCAGATGTGAGCCCTCTTGTAGGTAAATTAACAATCTGTGCAGGGTCATTAGTAATTGCAAGAGCCTCAGCATCTCGACCAGGTGGGTCAGTGTTACTAGAAAACGGAAGCCAGCTGGAGTTGTGAACATTAAAATCACCAAGGAAAATTACCTCACTGTTAGGAAAGTTAGACTGGAGAAAGTCAAGTTGCAAAGAGATTGGAAGTGCTCCAAGTGATTAGTGGAGTTGGCAGAATGGTAGAGACAACAGATGAATTTGACACAGTGAGGCAGAGAGATTTTAAGCCAGAGAAGATCGAAACAAGGAGATTTCAAATTACCAAGTCTCTGACAGGGAATATCGGAATTGAGATATCCACAAGTACAACCTTTGAGGCGAAAGGAATCATACAGCAAATAAAATTTGGGCAACTGAGATGAGCAGTGGTCGAATCAACCAATGACTGAGCTTCTGTCAGAAAAAGTACATGTGGTTTGCAGTCTGCTAGTGAAAATGCACATCGTTGAGATTAGAATTGAAACCACATATGTTTGTGAATTGAACTAGGAAATGTTTGGGAGGTTTAGATCTCTTCGCAGATAAGCTTACTCTGTTAGACAATTCATGGTGTATTCGATAGTAAGAAAAATTGAGGGTGGGGCCATGCTGTATGAAGTAATGAAAATTTTGGATATGGCATACACATTATTATTATTAGCTGCATGGTGCAAGGAAGCCTGAGGCTTATGCTGCACCAGTCAAAAAAAATATTTTCTGAGTTATCCTGAGAGAGAGAGAGATGTAGAAGGGAATGACCAAGAAAGAGGAGAATGATGATATCCAGCTCAGGACCCTGGGTGTGCCAAGCCCATACTCATCCAGATCCTTGACATAACATGGCCTCGACAATGCCTCCCACATACACACTACTTGGACTCTCTCCAGTCGCTATCTCGCAGAGTAGAGGTAGCAAGATTATACACTAGCTGATCCGGAAGCCTCCTAAATTGTTACCAATAGGTTTGGTCCTGTGTACTAACTAGTGGCTGGACTGCGAATACTGTTTTAGAGCTGTACCCTCGAGATGTAAGGAAGATTGGATCTCACCAGGATGTTCATCATAACCTCAGAAGTCATCAGTCATACTGCTGTTGTTGTTATTTGGTTTTTTAGGAGCATTAGCAACTAAGGCCATATTGCTCCGGGGATATGCGGTGGTCATTCCCTGACCTTTCCACATCCTCCGTATTTGGTGGTCACGGGCTGAAACCCTGGTCTCATCAAGAAGCGTGTGCTACGCACTGCTGCTTCTGCCCACCCGGCTACAGTGGCACCCAGTCATACTGTATGATGGAAGAGATGGGAAGGGTTGATCGGAACTTAACTCTGGAGACTAAACATGTGTTCCACCACTTCAAGCCTCCAATAAGCAAAGTGGTTGTATTTCACCTGTTGATGAGAGGCAACTACCACCTAATATTGCCTGGTAACACAGAGGGGTGGCATTCCTTCATGTGGTGTGGGCACCACCACACCTCGACCCCTGCTTACATTGGTTCGCACCTGGGTGATCACCCACAGTGTGCATGTGCATGGAGGTTATACCCAGGATTACTAACAGTCCCACCATCGTGAAGGTGCAAGCAGAGGATTTGGCTGTCACAGACTGTCCGGACTTCGCCGAAATTGGGTCCACTTGATTTGAGTGTCACCCGAATATCAGTTCCATCAGCGTTTTAGACTCCCAGGTAGCAAGTACAGCTTGTCTGGCATATCTGAGAGAATGTCTGTGACAACCTCAAGGACCTGAATTCGTTGTTGACCAATTTGTTGTTTGACAGCAGTCCTTACAGGTTCATCAAGGGTTACCATTGTGACCAACATGGGTCATGCTTTTCATCTTAGTGTTAACATGTCCAAAGACTTTCTTGCTGCTTTTATTTGCATTTTTACCTGAAGACTTCTCATAATCTCCTCTATCCTTCCTAATCACACTAAATCCCTTAATTTCACACTATTCTGTACTTATTGTAGGATTCTGTATACCCTGAAAAATTTATCATCCCCTTCATTTTTCTACTCTGCCACTAGGCTCAACAGTTCATCTGATATCCATTTTGATCTTAATCTTGCACAGTATCTATTAGTTGGTATAAAATTTTTAATGGCCTGTGAATAAATCTCACATTAATATGCTATGGTGACTGCCACCTAAGATATCTTTATTTAAAAATTCTTAATATGTTATGAATCTACTGGAAACCAGATTAAAAATATTATTGTACTGTAATGTGATATATATTAAATATATAATGATCCCTTCACAGAGATCATTACATATCAGTTATTTTATAGCAGTCTTTCTTGACTCCTTAATACCTTTCCTGCATGGTTTAAATGGTCTTTATAAAGTATGCAAGTGTGTGGGTTTAATTGGGAACCACTAATCTATAAGATTTTTTTAAGAAGGAAATTCTTGAAAAAGATTTGTTGATGTGACCATACTTATGGTTTTATTGGTCTCTATTTTTGCTATATAAAATTTATTCATATTTTTTATTTAGATTGTTTGGAATTGACAGTAAATCAGTTTTTATTTTTTTTTTAAGTAGTCCATGCAAAACTTAAATTTTATGATAAAATACTTTTGAAATTTTGTTGAAGTTATAAATCAACATTCCACAATTTTAATGCATATAATTTTGTTTACAGTTTTCTTATGGTACTCAAGCACCAAATATTACTGCAGCTTTTGCAGTTATCTGGGATGGCACAAAACCTTTTGATAACCCCGACAATATTCATGGTAAATTTACAGTTATTGCATTAAAATTTGGTGTTATATAAAATACACAAGGTGGGGCAATAAAGTTCCTGGACTGGTGCAATAAAAAGAACACAAAGTGAAGGAGCCCAAAAATGATTTATTTTTATTCAAAGTAATTGCCACCTAATTGAATGCACATGTTACTCTGTTCTAAAAGCTTCTTAAAAGAGTCAGTGATAGTGTCCAAAATGATGATATTCAGTTCGGTAGTTGCAATTTTCTTTGTCCTCAATATAAAGAAAAATGCTCTGCCAAACTAGCACCAGTGGTGCTAATTCGGGAGAGTAGGTGGATGGTTGATCTGTACAGTGCCACATTTCATCAGAAATGTCTTAATAACAAGCAAGGCAAGGGCATTGTCATGCATCAAGAATCAACTGACTTTCTCTTGAAATTGTGGCTTCACCTGGGAAATGCGCTTCATCCTTGAAGAACTTGAATGTAGAACACAGCATTGACTCTCTCTCTTCCTTTCAGGTATATATTCCTTGTGAATTTGTCAAAAAACATGATTAGCATTGTCTTGATCCTCTACTTTTGTAAAAGAAACTTTTTGGACCACCTTGCTAATGATTTTGAAGCCTGCTCTATGCTTTTACCTGTCATCTTTGAGCCATACTGAAATAACTAACACTCATCTTCAGTGACAATACAGTTGAGGAAATTTGGATTTCTCAACAATTCTGGATGATGTCTATGAATGATGATTTCATTGCTTCTGCTCATCTGAAAGGCTGTGTCATGCAAATTTTGCATAGATCTTTGTTTTTCCCTAAATCTTCATGCAGAAGTTGATGAATTGTCTCCTTATTCTTATCCAACTTGTCAACCGTCATTGTGAGTGTCAAATATTGAGATCTAGCCACAATTTCCCAAAATTTTGTAACTGTCCCTATTTCAAGAGATTGGTGGACACCCTCTTCTTGGGTTATTGCAATCATCCTCACCTATGTCTTTGAACTGCTTATACAACTTAACATTTTATCACCATAAACAATTTTTAATATTTCATATGTTCTGTTGCAGATTTTTCCCAGTTTACAACAAACTTCAATATTTGTTTGTTGTTCCATTGCAAAATCATGACATGGAGCATTAACACTACTAATGAAACCTGGTTGTTACTTGCAACCTGTCAGCCTAATGGTTAATCTCTGCACCACCATTTGTTGGAGGAAGTGCGAACTACAATATACCTCTTCATGTATTTTGAAACTCATCAAACGTGACCACAATAGAACCAGTCCAGGAACTTTATTGTTGCACTTCGTATAATAATTTATATTCATAAATATTTATTACTTCTTTCCTTTTAAAATGTATATTAAATTCCTTAATAATAAGGAACATGTAAAATGTCAGGAAAGAGTACAAATTTACTTAATAGCAAAATTTTAGGATTCACATACACTTTTTCTATGTAACAGTGCCATATCTTTTTTTCAGTACATTAATGCCCTTTCCATTATGTACTTTGTAGTCATTATTTTTTGTATGGTTTCCACTGACTTTTAATTTGAGCCCCAAGCATTTTGGGTTTTCAATAAATCTTACTTTTGTAATCTATAGTTACTTTAACTAGCTAACAGCTTACTATTTGTATATATTTGTTTTATACTGAAGCTATTATCTACCACTGCATAAAACTGTGCAGTGGTAGATAATAGCTTCAGTATAAAACTTTATTGATCCACTGTCTGCCACACAAGTTGTAGATATCCTCAAATACTCCTGATGTGAAAATTGAGAGAAATAGCCAGCAGTGAGATAGGTCCACTAAATGGAATAAGTGTCACTTCATATGTGTAATTAAGAAAGGTGAAATTTAGTGGTGTAATCATGAATTAATTATAGAAAATTTTGACAAAGATAAAATAAATCTTTTGAACACTGATGAAATATAAGGAATGAAACTTTATTAAAATATATACTTTATCAAATTAAAATGATATGTAACAAAAAAATTTTTATAGAAAATAGAAAAGCAATTTAATTGAAAAATCTAAAATGTATGGATAAAACGAAAGTAATGAGAGTATATAGATAAAGAATAAAAGAACAAGCAATAAAAGCAATAAACCAAGATGATCCTTACATGGGTCACCTTGGTTTAAAACAGCAGTTTCAAACAAGCAAGATTCTTAAGCGAGCTCCCTGTTAACATGGCAGCACTCCCCTGTATGTGCACCTTTATCAACTTTAAAGAAAAGTAGTAGGCATACCCCATTATATTTACAGAAACCTGAAAACATGACACACGAGATAATCCATATACACATATTTTCTATGTATATATTTTAGTTTTTATTCTATAAAATTTTTTGTTATATTATTTTATTTATTTATTATTTTTTTTTAATTTCATTGTTGGTTGCTAGTTTCAATTTAGTAAACATAACCATGCATTATATTATTATTATTATTTTTAATTAATTTATTTATTATTATTATTTATTTATTTATTTATTTATTTTTATATATATATATATATATTTTTTTTTATTTTTATTTTTTTGAGATCTTTGACTGTGGTAAGTAACCAGAAAAGTAATGAACTACTGACTGGTAAGCTATCTGCAGTCGTTTATTACAACATAAGCTGTTCTGGGGGTTGTGATATTTTTTTGTCTCTATTTGAGAAGAGACCATTATCAAGTTGTGAGTGAGGTTCATAGAGGATCACTAACATTAACCATGTAATTTGAAGGGTTGTTTGTGAGAAAAGTATCAGGAGTGTTGGATGTAGTTGGGATTGTCCAGTATTCTGATAGGTAAATCTATGTAAGGTCATTAGTAATTGCAAAAGCCTCGGCATCTCAACCAGGTGGGTCTGTGTAGCTGAAATCAGCTGGAGTTCGGAATATTAAACTTGGTTTTCTCTTTCGCTCTCGGCGTTACTTTTCTTCCAAACAGCTGTTCACTCTGTACAAATCACAAATCCATCCTACCATGGAATATTGTTTCCACATCTGGGGTGGTGCCCCCAAAACTTCTCAAGTTTCTAGATTCCATTCAGAAAGGGCAGTTAGGTTAATTAATGACTCATCTCTAACAGAGTTTCTCCATTTTCTGTCTCATAGATGTTCTGTTTCTGCTGCATGCCTTTTCTACAGGTACTTCCATGGGCACTGTTCTTCTGAATTAGCTTCTATAATTCCTGCTCTCTCTCTTTCAAAACAGTCCGGACACATGTCGCCAACATCCGTTTACTGTCCAACTTCAAACTCATAGAACCAACTTTTCATCTTCTTCATTTATTCATTCAACTGCCATTTTCTGGAACAACCTTCCTTCATATGTATTTCCTGAAAATTACAGTCTACAGTAGTTCAAGTGTAATGTCAACAGATATCTTCTTTTGTGTTCTCAATCTCCAACCCAATCAAGGTACTAAGTACTATAGGTTCTAATACCTCTCATGTTTGGGGTTTTCATAAAAAAAAAAAAAAAAAAAAAAAATCCCTTTTTAATTTAAATTCAGTATTTAAAGCCTCACACACTTCAGTTAGACGTGAAGATATCTAGTTTCCAGACACTGCAGTTTACCAAACTTTGGTCTTTCCTGTTAAGAATACCCAAATGTACCCCAATTAATCTTGTTGCTGTTCTCTGCACCCTTTTTTGACAAAAGGTGTCCTTCCTAAAATACTTGACAAAATGTGTATTTCCTAAAATTAGATTTCCAAACCTATATGTAGTATTCCCGTTTTCCCAGATGTGACCTAACCATAGGCCTGATGTAGCTGAGTATCCCCATTTTCCCAGATGTGACCTAACCATAGGCCTGATGTAGCTGAGTATCCCCATTTTCCCAGATGTGACCTAACCATAAGCCTGATGGAACTGAGTGGTCAGGAGCATGAATACAGTTGCACACACTCTTTGAACCGGGGTTCAAGCCCATGACTGCTAAATACGATTAACATTTATATTGATTGATATCACTGCACAAGTTAGAAGAAGAGTAGGATGCTAGAGGTCAGCTTTATCTGAGATGGAATGCTTAACTACCTTTTGAACTAGAAGTAAGGTCTCTACTCTTAGCCGGTTCAAACTCTAGTTTGAACTGATTAATAATTGCTTTAAGACTGTTGCAAGCTTTGGTTAGGCAGAAAATGAACCTGGAGATTTAGCCGAAAACTATTACCGATATGCAACATTATTATATTGAATAGCCTTAGCACATTTATTGGAAAACCGAGGTTTAGATAAAGGACAAGAATTTAAGGTGGAATGTGCAATAAAGAATTTCTTTGCTACAAGAATAATTTCACTGACATAAGCTGAGCAAACTCTGACATCAGATGATTTAAAACAGTAATCCAATCAAGGAAAAGAATGGACATCTTGCAGAACCCTGCATTTCACATTCTTATAATGCTGAACAACACTGATGCTGAGAATGGCACAAGAGAGTCTCTATTGGAGAAGAGGCCATCACCAAGTTTTGATCTGAGGTGCCTAGAGGACCACTCACCTCGCCTATGTACTTAGAAGGAATGTTTGTGAGAAAAAGATTAAGGGTGTTGGCTGTGTGATTAAGATTATCTGGTATTCTGGTAGGTTACTGAACAATTTGTGCAAGGTCGTTAGTATTTGAAATAGCCAGTACCTCTATTGGCTGGATCCATGTGACTAGAAAATGGAAGCCAGCTGGAGTTGTGAACATAGGAATCACTAGGGAAAGTCACCTCACTGTTTGGAAATTTGGACTGCAGTAAGTCAGTTTTTAAAGAGACGAAGTCAGAATTCCAAGTGGATTAGTGGAATACTTTCTGCCAATATGCCAAATTTTTTGGTCTTTCAGTTAATCCCCAGAAGTCAAGCTATCTCATCTTTGGTCCAAGTCACTTGATGTCTGCTGATACCTTACTTCCAGAAATAGCAGGAAAGGTTCTGATGCTCACAGACAATGTCAAGTTCCTAGGGGGAATCCTGGATGCGAATCTCACTTTTAAACAACAAAAATACCTCAAAATACAATTCGAGGTATTTCGAAATACCTCGAAACGTACTTCATTAGTGTGATCTCCTATGCCGTGGAAGTTTGGTCAGCCACACCTCCCACCAGCCTCAAACTATGGGGTCTAGGATTCTGGGTGCTGAAGTGGGCCAATGGGTGGTCTCATAAGATCTACACAACATTCAAATCTGTACTGTGCTCCAACCTGCAATACATGCCCACAGTCCACAGTGCCCACGTGCAGAAAATAAAGGCATTCCTTCATCTGTGTTCATCTTAGCATGATCATATGAAAATCTGGAACCCAGTTGGTTGGCATTTGCCAGGAAGACACCTCCGCTGTACCCCGTCTTTGTGCTCAAATCTCCAGAGGCTACAGAGTTTCAATAGACACTTCCCAAATGCGACTTTGGACACTCAGCTCGCTCCATATCGTCTTAGACCTATGGTTGATTGACAAGTCATATCAGGATGACATCTTGGGCTGTCTTACTGTATGTAGTAGTAGTAAAAGCATGTGATGCAAGAAAGCAAGCTTATGTAGCATCAGCCAAAAAAAAAAAAAAAAAAAAAAAAGCCCCATTTCACACATCCATTCCCTCTAAAAATTTGCCTTTAGCCAGCAGGTAAAAAACTTTTACCTGCTGGCTAAAGGTGGCAGGTAAAAGTTTTCAGAGCTTCTTTGTGCCAATGCAGATGGAACTCATCAGCTAAAGTCTTGTGATCACAAGACTAAGAATCTAAGCGCATTAAAAGACTGTATGAACATATTGCCTATTATCTACTAGAACTAGAAAAATGCTTGGTTCACACAAGAATTTACACAGAATTGATTCCATAATCACCTCATACCCAAAGTCAAGAGGTACCAGAAAGAAGTGTTGAAATTTTCAGATTATCAGATAAAGCACTTCTAATCTTTGACACTGCCCTGCATATCCAGATATTGAAAGATGTCCAGTAAGAATGGTAAAATAAAGTGCCTCGGTTTGCTGCCAAACACAACTGCCTTAATTCACCCATTGAACCAAGGCATTATGGCCTGCAAGAGGTTCTACATGCACAAGATCCTTGATGATGTCAAGGACAGGTGTGCAAGTACCGGTCCTAGTATGCCGATATCATTTTATATTAAGATTAATTCACTGTTCAGATATTTTGTCTTTAATGGTTATTTTGTAGCTGAACTTTGCATTTTTGTGATTGGTCACTTGTATAGTGAATGTTTTCTAAGATTCCTCTGGTTATCTGTGCAGGGAATCAAAAATTTTTACCAATTCTTTAATTTATTAAAGAATTTTATTATTATTATTATACTTGGTGCCATATTTTAGCACTTGCACACAGGGGTTATACTCAGGGTTACTTACGATCCAGGTGCATAATAGCCTTAGATGCTAATGCACCAATAAAATCATAATCAATCAATCAATCAATCAATCACTTATGGTCTCACCATCGTAAAGGTACAAGTGGAGGATTTGGTCATCCCAGAATGACCGGACCTCTCTAAAGTTCATTCCATTTGACTTTGAGTGTCACCTGAATATCAGTTTCATCAGCGTTTTAGTACACAGGTAGCAAACCAAACTTGTCCTACCTGAATGTCTACGTCAGCCTCAAGGACCATTTATGTATTATGCTCCTCACATTAGTGTACATGTACGTGTAAGTTCTTACTGTTAGTTACCCTAACACAACCCATGTATTTACTTGTTCCATGATGACCCACAGCAGTGCAAGAATCACTTTCACCTCTTCCTGTGGCTCTAGTTAATCTGGCGCCTCCGTAGCCAGGTGGGCAGGAGCAGCAGTGCATAGCACATGCTTCTTGATTACACCGGGGTTCAAGCCCGTGAGCCACCAAATACGGAGGATGCGGAAAGGTGAGGGAATGACCACCGCATATCCCCGGAGCAATATGGCCTTAGTTGCTAATGCTCCTAAAAAAAAAAAAAACAACTAAACCAATCTAGTTAATCTCTTAATCTGTGAATTCCTCCAAGCTACCAGTTTTCCAACCCACCTAACACTGCCTCTATAGCATCAGCTTATATCCTTACACACCTTCTATTTAAATGCATCTCATCAGTAAAATTTAACATTGCAATTAAAACAAATTTTCATTTGTATTCAGTACATCCATCATGCCTAGAAGAGTTTACAAATTCATTGAAACTGCTTAATTTACCAATATACCAAGTGCCCAATCAACATTAACAGTGATTCATGTATTTTTTCTGGCAATACATTGACTTCATCTTGCAGTTTGCTTACTTGTATCTCCATTACGCTAAAACCACAGCAAGCTTGACCGATCATTTTGGCATGGCAAAATCTTAGCAATATTCTAGATCTCTTTCCTTATTTTATTTAGTTTTATATTATTGTTTGAATATATGTAGGTTAGGCTGCATTAGGAAACTACTGCAGAATTTGACTACTGGCTATTGCTCAATACTTGAATAAGAAGTTAAAAATAAAGGATTGGTTGGTTGATTGACTATTTTTTGGGAGGAAAGCACTATCCTTAGTGCTTTGACTGTTTTGGTGATAGAGTAACACCAGATTTCAGCATTCACAGGCTGATAATATGGGGTAGTTTTTCAATAAGTCCAGTGCAATGTGCTAACTTAAATATAAATTTTTATTGACACTGAAATTTATTAAACTTTGCATCCTTAGTACAGCAGTTATCAGTTCTGATTAGTGTTAATTTTTTTTTTTATTCATTACTTTTTTCAGTCTTAATTTATAGGTGTTCTGGAATGGCACTGAACTGTGGAATATGCCTTGAACTCCCAGAAAAATACAAATGTGGCTGGTGTCAAGAACGAGGAGGTTCCTGTCAAGTGCATGATCAATGTGACATTGCCCCTACATCATGGTTAGACAGGAAGCAACCATGTCCTAATCCACAGATTACATCAGTGAGTTTGTTTTTTTTTTTCTAACTAGATTTGACTTTAACTTCTATTTTATCACTTCAGTAATTACTCTTCTGGAACTTTGCACCTACATTATTATAGATATAAATTTTGTAATCTTTCTATGCTATCCAAAGTTATTAGAGGGAAATAGTGAAATCTGTGAAAAAGAATGTAATACAGGGTTAATTTTCTAGTAGTAATGATATGAGTTGTACCACGATTTTGTTCAGGTAGGATCTGTGTGACCATTGTGATAAGGTGTTATGGAACTGGATGCAGGGATAAATTTGATATCATTTACTTAAAATTCAGTAAAGCTTTTGACCCAGTCCAGTAGAAATCCTTAATTTGTAAGGATCAAGACGTGTGGTGTTAAGGTTCTGCAATTGCTCAATGGTTGGTTAACTGGTAGAAGACAAATAGTGGATACATATAGGCAATGCTACAAGTGAACTAATGTTAAAAGTGGAATTCCTCAGGTGTCTGTGCGTATGGCCTTTTCTTTTAATTTTTGTTAGCTTAATGGTGGCACTCCAGATTGTAACCAAAACAGTGGTGAGCCACCTGACAGATGTTTTCCTTTTTTAATTTCTGAAAAATAATCCCCCCCCCCATTCTACTTGAATAGGGCTGATATTTCATCTTTACTTAATTTAATAGATTGCAGTCTTACTGTGTATATATATCTTAAGTTTTAGTAAAAAAAAAAATTTTTAATTTAAAAATATTCTCTTGTTGCACCTTTTATTCTCAAAAAAATAAATAATTCTACAGAAAATTACAAATAAAAGTTTTAGACAAAATGGTTTCTATTAGTCATCAGTCTCTTGGTCTCTTCCATTGTCCAGTTTAAAAGACAATTAAATGGATGAGATTTCAAGGTTCCTCCATAGCCAGGTGAGCAGGAGTGGCAGTGCATAGCACACGCTTCTTGATTAGACCGGGGTTCGAGCCCATGACCACCAAATACGGAGGATGCAGAAAGGTCAGAGAATGACC
The DNA here is from genome assembly GCF_048544385.1 of Mastigoproctus giganteus. Taxonomy (NCBI): domain Eukaryota; kingdom Metazoa; phylum Arthropoda; class Arachnida; order Uropygi; family Thelyphonidae; genus Mastigoproctus; species Mastigoproctus giganteus. The sequence continues at coordinate 138,612,488 of NC_143583.1, forward strand.
ACCGCATATCCCCGGAGCAATATGGCCTTAGTTGCTAATGCTCCTAAAAAAAAAAAAAAAAACAAACGAGATTTCAAAAATGTGCACACACATTTCATCCTATGTATATAAATATTATTAAAAAATTAATAAAAAAAAAATATATATATATAGTAAATAATATTAGATACTTCTATTTTCAGGTTTATTTCAAAATTTATTTCCAGTTTGATATGCTTCACATTGCTATCTGAAAGTACATATGTTGCTTCCTGCAGAGTAGCATCCATCTTGAGAATATTAAGCTTCTGTTCTTGTCTTTATTATGTGAAAACAGTGATAAATTTTTCAAAAACAACTAGGATAAAACTGTTGAAAGGTTCTGTGTCCAGATCAGATGCAAAGTTAAAACATCAACTGGCATTAGCTCACTCAACATTGTTGAAGATGAAAAAGATCTTGAAGTTGTAATACAGAATATGAATTTCTTTCAAAAGTACAGCATGGCTGCAAGGACAGTGCATGGAGTACCACATGATGACCTTTACAGGAATTTTGTGAATGGAGGTAAAGAAGTAATTATAGTAATAGTAATGTAGTAATAGCGCCTGCCACACAGTGCAAGGAACCACAGGCTTTTGCTGCACATTGTCACTATACCAGACAGACTAGATTTGAATACTATATGCAGGTGTGCAGGACTCATTTCAGAAAAATATTGGCTTGCTTGAAAGCATAAAGGAAAGCTAACTAAAATAAAGCTAACTGTAGATGCAAGGAGGTGATTCTCACACAGGAGACTCTAGTTCTGTGAGCTTGGAAACTAGGCATCTATTGAGATCTAATCTGAAGTCCTAAAAGGCCAAGCAAATGCTGATGTGGGAACATTTTCTCTTTCTAAAATGGCACAAAAAGAAGACATTCAAATTAAGGAAAGATAACTGTGAATTGATTGTAAAAAAATTTCTCATTAGTTAAAAAGTAATCAATTATTGAGTCCCTAGTGCCAAGTAATCTGCGACCAATCAATTACTAATTATTACTAAGATGCATTGCAGGATCATCTAAAAAAGACTACAGCAATAATTCAGACACAGCATATTAAGGGAAAGTCTTGTCTGACAAATTTTATAGGATATTATGATGTGGTTACAAAGGAACTGGATGCAAAAAAATAATTTTGATATCACATACTTGGATTTCAGGAAAGCTTTTGACACTGTTGCACATGGAAGACTACTGTACAGATTGGAGCAGAATGGTATTAAGGGTAATTTGCTACAGTGGATAAAAGGATGGTTGAGTGGGAGAAGACAGAGGGTGATAATCAATGGGTGCTGCTCTTCATGGACTAATGTTATTAGTGGAGTCTCACAGGGTACGGTGTTGGGTCCAATATTGTTTTGTATATTTATCAGTGATATTGATGAAGGTATATCAGGCTTAGTGTCAAAGTTTGCAGAGGATACAAAGGTTGGCAGGGTTGTTAATGACAGTAATGGCAGTTTGCAACTGCAACAGGATCTAGAAAATTTGGAAAGATGGGCTAAGAAGTGGCAACTGAAGTTTAACATTGACAAATGCAAAGTACTGCATATGGGTAGAAGTAATCCCAGAGAAATGTACCAAATGTGTGGCACTACACTTAGGGTGGTAGTAAATGCAAAAGATTTGGGAGTCATTATGTAGTCAGATGATATGAAGTTTTCTGAGCAATGCAGACAGGCTGACAGAGCAGGTCATGGGGTATTGTGAATGATATACAGGAATTTTGCTAGTAGGAAAAGGAGGTGATTATCCCTTTTTATAAGGCAATGGTTGGGGCCATGCCTTGAGTACTGCATACAGGTCTGGAGGCCTAATTTTAGGAAGGATGTAGATTTGCTTGAGCGTGTACAGAGAAGGGCAACAAGATTGGTGAGGGGAACGAAGGGGTCCTCTTACGAAGAAAGGCTTAAGTACTACAAATTGCAGCAACTGGAGACTAGGCACTTGCAAGGGGATCTGTTTGAGGTGTATAAGGCCTTGAATGGGTTGAGCACGCTGAATTCTGATGGGATTCTTCTGTTTGCTCAGATTATAATTCTGAGGGGCATAAATTCAAATTGAGGGAAGATAGCAGTAGAATAGATATGCAGAAATTTGCCTTTAGCCAGCGGGTGGTTAATTGCTGGAACAAATTTTCATCTGTTGTTTTGGAAGTTGATAGGTTAAATAAATTTAAGGAGGAACTGGACAAACATTTAGAGGGAATGGTTATGGATTTTTTTTTTTTTTTTTTTTTTTGGCTGATGCTACATTAGCTCATAGGCTTGCTTTCTTGCATCACATGCCACGATTACTACTATTATTACTATTACTACTATTATTACTATTATTACTATTATTACTATTACTATTTTAAGTTGCTACTTTTATTGAAACTTATTTAATACTAGTTTTTTTTTTTTTTTTTCAAAAGTATCTGAAGAAAGCAAGAAAGGAAAATTATCTTTCTTTATATACTTTTTCATAGTTAAAATAATAATCCTTACTAAACATGATATTGTTATACATGTTAGCATTAGTAGAGGCATATGATGCAAGAAAGCAAGCTTATGCAGCATCAGCCAGAAAAAAAAAAAACTCCCATTTCACCCCTCCATTCTTTCCAAATTCTTGTCCAGCTCAACCTTAAATTTATTTAGGCTATCAACTTCCACAACAAAAGATGGAAGTCTGTTCAGATACCAATCAACTACCTGCTGGCTAAAGGCAAATTTCTGCATATCTATTCTGCAACTGTCTTTCCTAAATTTGAATCTGTGCCCCCCCCCCCCCCCAGGTTCTTAATCTGAGCAAGAGGAAGAATCCCATAAGCATTCAGCTTGCTCAACCCATTCAAGGCCTTATACACCTCAAGACTGCAGCAATAATTCAGACACAGCATGGGTTTGTTAAGGGAAAGTCTTGTCTGACAAATTTGATAGGATATTATGATGTGGTTACAAAGAAACTGGATGCAAAAAATAATTTTGATATCATATATTTGGATTTCAGGAAAGCTTTTGACACTGTTGCGCATGGAAGACTATTGTACAAATTGGAGCAGAATGGTATTAAGGGTAAGTTGCTACAATGGATAAAAGGATGGTTAAGTGCGAGAAGACAGAGGGTGGTAATCAATGGGTGCTGCTCTTCTTGGACTAATGTTATTAGTGGAGTCCCACAGGGTTCGGTGTTAGGTCCACTGTTGTTTTGTATATTTATCAATGATATTGATGAAGGTATATCAGGCTTAATGTCGAAGTTTGCAGATTATACAAAGGTTGGCAGGGTTGTTAATGATAGTAATGGCAGTGTGCTACTGCAACAGTATCTAGATAATTTGGGCAGATGGGCTAAGAAGTGGCAACTGAAGTTTAACCTTGACAAATGCAAAGTACTGCATATGGGTTAGAAGTAACCCCAGAGAAACGTACCAACTGTGTGGTACTACACTTAAAGTGGTAGAAAATGAAAAAGACCTGTGAGTAATTGTGCAAGCAGATATGAAGTTTTCTGAGCAATGCAGACAGGCTGCCAGGGCAGGTCATGGGGTTTTGTCAATGATATATAGGAAATTTGCTAGCAATGAAAAGGAGGTGATTATCCCTCTGTATAAGGCAATGGTCAGGCCATGCCTTGAGTCCTGCGTACAGGTCTGGAGGCCTAATTTTAGGAAGGATGTAGATTTACTTGAGCGTGTACAGAGAAGGGCAACAAGATTGGTGAGGGGAATGAAGGGATCCTCTTACCAAGAGAGGCTTAAGTGCTGCAAATTGCAGTGGCTGGAGACTAGGCACCTGCGTGGTGATCTGATTGAGGTATATAAGGCCTTGAATGGGTTGAGCACGCTGAATTCTGATGGGATCCTTCCACTTGTTCAGATTACAAACCTAAGGGGGCATAAATTCAAATTAAGAAAAGACAGATGTAGAATAGATGTGCGGAAATTTGCCTTTAGCCATCGGGTGGTTAATTGCTGTAACAAACTTCCATCTTTCGTTGTGGAAGTTGAGAGGTTGAATAAATTTAAGGAGGAACAACTGGACAGGCATTTGGAGGGAATGGTGTGATTTTTTTTTTTTTTTTTTTTTTTTTTTTGGCTGATGCTGCATAAGCTCATACATTTGCTTTCTTGCATCACATGCCACTACTACTACTACTTTCTTTGTAAGAGCACCCCTGTGTTCCCCTCACCAATCTTGTTGCCCTTCTTTGTACTCGTCCTAGCAACTATATCCTTCCTAAAATGAGGCCTCCAGACCTGTACGTTGTACTCTAGGTGTGGCCTGACCATTGCCTTGTATAATAGGATAATCATCTTCCTGTCCCTGCTAGCAAAATTCCTATATTTCATTAACAAGACTCCATGGCCTGCCCTTGCATTGCTCAGCAAACTTCATATTTGACTGCACAATTACCCCCAGGTCTTTATCACTTTCCACTTCCCTGAGTGTGGTACTACACAGTTGGTACATTTCTCTTCGGTTATTGCTACCCATATGCAGTACTTTGCATTTGTCAATGTTAAACTTCAGTTGCCACTTCTCAGCCCATTTGCCCAACTTACCTAGATCCAGTTGGAATAGCATACTGTCTTTACTGTCATTAATAACCCTGCCGACCATCATCTGCAAACTTGGATATTAAACCTGATATACCTTCTTCAATATCATTGATAAATATACAAAACAATGGGCACAACACCGAACCCTGAGGAACTCCACAAATAACATTTGTCCACGAAGAGCAGTGTCCATTGATTACCACTCACTGTCGTCTCCCACTCAACCATCCCTTTGTCCATTGTAGCACCTTACCCTTAAGGCCATACCTTTCCAATTTATACAACTGTCTTCCATGTGCAACAGTTACAACTAATGACATTAAAAGTAGAAGATCTGCAGATTTACTTAACAAGTACAGGGCAATATTGAAAAAAAAAGTCAAAGTTAGGGTTAAATTTGGAAGAGTCTGCAATTCTGTCCAGACAAAAATGAGAGTATATGCTAAGTGCCTTGTCAATTCAATCAATTTGGCCCTGGAGAGTGTGCAAGACTCTTGGGGCAGAAACTTTCTCATTGTGGTCTGTGCTTGTTAACAGGAAAAACTGCTTCAACGGGGTTGGGATACACTTGAATAGAAAGGCTGCAAAAATATTTGTTGATGCTGTAGAGGCAGTGTTAGATGGGTCAGAAAACTGCTAGCTTGGGGGGGGGGGGAATATGCAGACTAACAGATTAACAATAGACACAGGCAGAGATGAAAGTGGTTCTTGCACTGCTTGTTTTGGAACAATCAGCAGCCTTGAAAGCAAAATGCTTGGGATTTCGAGTTCTTCTGGGAGTTCTTATAGGACAAGGAATTACACAGGCTGTTAGGGTAGCTAAGAGTAAGAACAGATGCATGTGTACTGACCTGTATCTAAATGCTAGGAGCATAGTAAATAAATTTGATGTACTGGTCAAGATATCAAATGCAGACATGGTCGAGGCTTCAGAGACATGGTGTCACTCAGATATACCAAATGCACAATTTGAATACGAGTACAATGTAGATAGGAGAGGGGAGAGGTTATGCTCTTAGTTAAGAAGCACATAAAATTTAAGGCAGTGCATCCAGTTGACATATGGGTGGCAGTGCAATAAGCACTGGTAAAGAAAAAATGAGAGTAGTAGTGTGTTATAGGCCTAATGACTCTGTGTACAACAAAGAACTGTACAGGCAGTTGTGTCAAGAACTGTCCCTTATAACACTATACTTCTACAACACTGTTTTGCTCTAACACGACTGATAAATTGCAGCAATCCTCGCACAACACTATACTTATATAACAAGGTTTCGCTCTAACACGGTTAGAGAATTTCGGCAAACCCCGCATAACACGGTATTTTTTGAGCTTTTGTGCAGGGAAAACGCTGCTATTATGTTGAATGTGATTTTTCAACATCCCCCCGCTGTTGACTCTCTAGTGAAAAAAAAAATTATTGAGAAATCCCTGTATTTTATTTTGTTAGGAAGTCCCCGTGTTATGTTCTGTATTATTGTACTTATGCTTGTTGAATTTGAGGGAAAATTTTAGATTTCAAAGTTTTATTACCATTGGATAGCATGCCAGGCCATCCAAAAGATTTAAGTCATCCAAAGTTATGTTTCTACCATCACAGTTGTACTAGGTTAATAAAACTTATTTTTCAGCCATTGGATCAAGGCATTATATCCACTTTTAAAACTCATTACATAAAAAGGATAGGTGGAACAGGTCCTTTGGCCCTGGCAGACAGGGTATGTCTGCCAGGGGCAAAGGTTGATGACGTAGAGCGGATATCATCTTTTAAGGGCACAAAAGGTGATATAGTTGTACACGTTAGCACTAATGATATTAAGAGTAGCAGACCGGCGGAATTACTTAACAAGTACAGGTCACTGTTGAAAAAAGCCATGAATTAGGGTTGAATTTGAAAGTGTCTGCAATTCTGCCCAGACACGATAGAAGGGAGTATATGATGAGAGCCCTGTCGATCAATTCAGCCCTGGAAAGATTGTGCAAGGCTCAAGGGGTAGAATTTTTTTCAACCTGGTCTGTACTTGTTAACAGGAGAGACTGCTTCTACAGGGATGGGATACACTTAAATAGAAAGGGTGCAAGAATGTTTGCTGATGCTATCGAGGCAGTGTTAGGTGTGTCGGAAAACTGCTAGATTGTGGGGATACAAGGACTAATAGATTAATAGTAGCCACTGGCAGAGGTGAAAGTGATTCTTGCACTGCTTCTATTGGAATGAGCAGCAGCTTGGAAAATAAGATGCAGGATATTTCAGAGACTGCTGGGGGTCATTGGGGTACAAGTAAACACATGGGTTGTGTTAGGGTAGCTAAGAAAAAGAACAGGTGCATGTATACTTGTGTGTACACCAATGCTAGGAGTTTGGTAAATAAATTTGATGAATTTGAGGTATTGCTCAAAGCATCATAGGCGGATATTTTTGGGATATCAGAGACGTGGTGTCACACAGATATAAGTAATGCAGAACTGGAATTTGGGGAGTACAACGTCTACAGAAAGGATAGACAGGATAGGAAGGGAGGAGGGGTTATGCTATTAGTTAAGAAACACCTAAAATCCAAGGAAGTGAAGCCAGTCGACATCGCTGGACAGTGCAGTGTCGAGTCAGTTTGGTGTGACATAAGCATTGGGAGATCAAAATTGAGAGTATGAGTGTGCTATAGGCCTAATGACTCTGATGAGTATAATAAGAAACTGTACAGGGAAATAGAGTGGGCCAGTAAATCAGAGAGTCTTATAATGGGGGATTTTAATTTCCCAGATATTGGCTGGAATTTGTGGGTTGGTCACTCACACACTAGCAAGGCTTTTGTGGATTTATTGGATGATTATTTTCTAAATCAGCATGTTCTGGAGGCAACTAGAGGGAGATACTCTTGATTTGATTATCAGTAGTGATTCTTCATGCATTAAGAATCTGGAGATGCAGGAACCACTAGGTGGCAGTGATCACAGTGTGATGAAGTGGGATTTACTCAAGGAGGTAACTACCATCAGAGGAAAAGGGAAGGGTTATTGCTTTCGTAAAGGCGACTACAATGGTCTGAGTCGGTATTTAAATTCTATACAATGGGACCAACTGATGATGTTATCAACAGCAAACTCAAAATGGGAAGCATTCAAAGAACTTATCTTCGAAGCTACTAGGCTTTACATACCAACTAAGAAATATTGTTCAAGGTTCACGCCTAAATGGATGTCAGATGAACTAATGAGACATATGGCAGAGAAGAAAAATGCATGGGATACATATAAATTAACATGTGACACAGAAGCCTATGATAGATATAAGTTGATCTGTAACCAAGTTACAAAGGAGATTAGGCAGCCGAAGGCAGATTACGAGAAATCTTTGCCAAGGGATGCAAAGAAAAACAGCAAGGAGTTCTTTACTTATGTAAACTCTAGAAGGAAGGGGATGAATCAGATTGGTCCACTTGATATCGATGGTTCAACTGTTCATGATCCTGCTCAGGTAGCTAACAAACTAAATCAATATTTTGCATCTACATTCACACATGAGGAGTTATTCAGGAAGGGGAATGCCATAGATGAAGTAAACACTGGCAGTGAGCTAGATGATATTGTAATAATTGAGAGTAAAGTGGAGGTGAAATTGTTGAAGATAAATACAAGAAAGGCACCTGGGGTGGATGGGATCTATCCAGTTATATCAAGGGAGGCAACAAAGGAAGTAAGCAATCCATTAGCCATAATTATGAGAGCTTCCTTGGACTCAGGGGAGGTACCCACAGACTGGAGAAGTGCAAATGTAACCCCAATTCACAAAGGAGGATCAAAGGCTGACACAAGTAATTAATAGACCTGTGAGTTTAACTTCTGTTCCAGGAAAATTAATGGAAGCACTGGTTAAAGAAGCACTGCAGGATCATCTTGACAAGAATTCAGTTATAGTTCAGACACAGCATGGTTTTATTAAGGGAAGGTCTTGCCTGACCGATTTGATTGGATACTATGATGTAGTCACAAAAGAATTGGATGCAGGGAATAACTTTGATATTATATATTTGGATCTTAGAAAGGCTTTTGATACTGTTGCACATGGAAGACTGCTGCACAAATTGGAGCAGTGTGGCATTGGTGGAAAATTGTTGCTATGGATAAAGGGATGGTTGAGTGGCAGAAGACAGAGTGGTAATTAATGGACACTGCTCATCATGGTCTAATGTTATTAGTGGAGTCCCTCAGGGTTCAGTGTTGGGTCCATTGTTGTTTTCTGTATTTATAAATAATACTGATGATGGTATATCAAGCTTAATGTCCAAGTTTGCAGACTATACAAAGGTTGGCAGGGTCGTTAAGGACGCTATGCTGCTGCAACAGGATCTTGAAAGGTTGAGCAGATAGGCTGAGTGAGAGGTGGCAAATGAAGTTTAACATTGACAAATGTAAAGTACTACATATGGGAAACAGCAACCCCAGAACAACGTATCAACTCTGTGGTACTACACTGACAGTGGTAGAGAATGAAAAGGACCTGGGGGTAATTGTGCAGGCAGATATGAAGTTCTCTGAGCAGTGCAGACGGGCTGCAAGAGTAGCTCATGGTGTCTTATCAATGATATACAGGAATTTTTCTAGCAGGGATAGGGAGGTGATTATTCCCTTGTATAAGGCAATGGTCGGGCCGCACCTTGAGTACTGTATACAGGTCTGGAGGCCTCATTTCAAGAAGGATGTAGAGCTGCTGGAACGAGTACAGAGAAGGGCAACAAGATTAGTGAATGGAATGAAGGGTTGCTCTTATGAAGAAAGGTTTAAGTTTTGCAAATTACAGTGTCTGGAGACCAGGCACCGGCGAGGTGATCTGATAGAGATGTACAAAGCCTTGAATGGTTTGAGCATGCTCAATGCAGATGGGATACTGCTTCTTGCTCAGAATAATCACCTGAGAGGGCATAAATTCAAATTGAGGAAAGACTGATGTAGGATAGGTGTGTGGAAATTTGCCTTTAGCCAGCGTGTAGTTGGTTGGTGGAACAGACTTCCATCCCTTGTTGTGGAAGTTGATAGCCTAAATAAATTTAGTCCCAGCTGGACAGTTATTTTGAATAAACGGAGGGGTGGAGTGGAAGGGGTTTATTTATTTTTTTTTTCTTTGGCTGATGCTGCATAAGCTTGCTTTCTTGCATCCTATGCCTCTACTAATGCTAATTGCTAATGCTGCTGCTGCTGCAAACAAGATCTAGAAAGATTAGGCAGATATGCTGAGCTGAGAAATAGCAGTTGAACTTTAATATTGACAAATACAATTTACTACATATGGGAAGCAGTAATTTCAGTAATTCCAGAGTAATGTGCGAAATGTGTGGTATATACTTAGGGTAGTGGAAAATGAAAAGGACCTAGGGTTAATTGTGCAGTCAGACATGAAATTCTCTGAGCAGTGTTGACAGACTGCCAGGACAGCTCACAGGGTTTTGTCAATGATATTCAGGAATTTTGCTAGCAGGTATAAATGGTGGTGATTATCTCATTATATAAAGCAATAGTCAGGCCACATCTTGAGTTCTATATACAGGATTTTAGGAAGCTTGTACTGGTTAGGATGGTTGTACTGCTCTGATATGCAGCGAGATTTGTGATGGGAGCAAAGGGGTGCTTATACCAAGAAAGGTTTCAGTTCTGCAAATTGCAGTGTCCATAGACTAGGCACCTACAAGGTGATCTGGTTGAGATGTTTAAGGCCTTGAATGGCTTGAGCAAACTTATTACTGATGCATTTTTTGTAGCTAGCAAACTCATTGCTGTGTAGTTTTTTTTTTTTTTTTTTAACTGATGCTGTATAAGCTTGCACTCTAGCATCATTTGCCACTATTTCCAACCTTACCATATTAAACTTGGCATAAAGAAGAGTTTTGTGAACGTAATAGCTAAGAGGGTTTTGTTACTCAATTGAGAAATTTCCGAAGATCAGCATTGTGAGAGCGAAAGAAGCAATCTTTGTGGGATATAAAATCAGAGAGCTTCTGCAGGATGAAATCTTTGAAAAATGTTCTTGTTCATACTCCAGCATGATAGCCAAATCAGAGGAGTTGACAATAAATCGTGAATACAATCAATAATCTTATTTAGCAGTCATGCAGTCTTGAACCACATTACACTCAAATAGCATGTGCGACTACTCTTGCATCTTAATGCTCATTTGTATCAGGCCTACTGACTTTGTAGAAACCTTTTGGCAACCACAGGTCTCACATATACAAAAACTGTTTGTAAAGAAATAGTATGTCATTTGTAACTAAAACTTCATTTATATTCATGTTTAGACTTCTTTTCTGAAAACCTTTGCACAGTGAGTAATGAGTAGGGAGAACAATTCCATCAAGACATTTTAAACCAAAAATCATCACCAAGGGATCTGGAGTTAATGTACATTGGTAGACTACCGCTGGATGTTGTACCTCATCTTTCAGACACTGTAACTAAGAAAATCATCCACACAATTTTTAAATTGTGCATATCTTTTTTTTTTACAATAGTACAATTTAAAACAAGTGTATGGGGTTTAAGCTGTAAAAGTGATAAAAATATAATTGTAAACAGTATCATGCAACTTGTACTTTTTGTAATATGAAATATTTGATAAACACCAAGAATATTTGTAGGATTGTTAGTTACAAAAAAAATGCATCAGCAATAAGTTTGCTCAAGCCATTCAAAGCCTTAAACATCTCAACCAGATGACCTTGCAGGTGCCTAGTCTATGGACACTACAATTTGCAGGACTGAAACCTTTCTTGGTAGAAGCACAGTTGTAGGATAACAACTGTGTAGGATGTGTGGAAGTTTGCCCTTATCCAGCGGGTAGTTGATTGATAGAACAGACTTCCATCTTTTGTCGTGGAAGTTGATAGCCTAAATAAATTTAAGGCTGAGCTGGATAGGTATTTGGAACGAATGGATGGGTGAAATCGTAGTGTCTGTGTTTTTTTTTTTTTTTTTTTTTTTTTTTTTTGGCTGATGCTGCATAAGCTTGCTTTCTTGCATCGTGTGCCTCTGCTAATGCTAATATATTTGAAATATGCATACAAAACTGGTTTTGAACAGTATTTACATCATTGATGGGGAAAGTAGGATATTATACATCTAAACTATTTGCATTTGTCCAATGTTGTCAGATGAAAGAAATCAGATTCCATCGAAGATGCACAGAAATACAGTGATGAACACAAGGGTGTCGCTGCCATAGACCTAATTGTTTTCAAAAGTGAAGGTAGTTGATTTTGTATACTCTGCTATGCAAAAGCGTATTCTTTTTTTTTTTAATAGTAGAGTGTACAAAAATAAACTGTAATCTGGGGCTTTATAAAGGGGATGCTGCATTGTGTCCTAAAGGGCATTGCCAAATTTTGAGATCATATTAACATTTTTAAATATACACACTTCAGTTGTAACAGAGCAATGGATAAAAAACAAGGTTTAAGCAAAAATTGTTTAATATAGTTAAAGACAAGTTAAGCAAACAAAAATAAATTGTTTATTTTTGTTTGCTTAACTTTTTTGTTAACTTTGTCTTATAAAACAAAGAATATAAGGTGCTCAGCCATGGTGATCATGCGTGTTGAAACGCATGACACAGGTGCAGGTAACAATCAGTTATTGAATAGAAGCTTTTGGTTGTCGGTTTGCAGTGGACCGAAGTTTTTAAATACTCTTGTTCGGCACAAGGGCACACATTTAAAAACTTCAGTCCACCACAAACCGATGTGTGCTAGCCAATTCACCAACTACCGGTCAGCACATGCTCATAACCAGCTTCTTGGTACCATGCCTGGACTCATTCCAGTTCAGTGGATGAAAGATGCAATGAGATTGTTAGAATAAAAGCAGATGTGGCTACCCTGCCAGTGCCTTATATAAGTGTGACCGCACAGCACACCCTAGGGCCCCTGTATACCACCTCCACCACCTTATCCTCTACTACCTGAGCATATCACGATAGCTCTCTAAAATCTTACGGGCCCATGGGATAAAATGCTTGCAGCTACTAGGCAGGAAGTTGCAGTCCCTCCTCTCAAGGGTAAAAACACTGATTTCCCCCCCCCCCCCCCCTTGGTATAGTGGTTCGGTGTACTGCATTCCCAGGCACATGCCATGCGTAAATACTCAGGGTAGGCAGTAGGCATTTATCAAGTAAATTGTAAGTAAAAGGCCTTGTCATTATAAAACAATGTAAAAATATTTTAAACAAAATAATATTTACTCTGTTTTATTTGTAGATGAACCCTATTCTTCTCTCTTTGCTAGTACTAAAAATATCGGTCACTCTTTCATAGAAATTGTAAATTGGACTTTGCTCCATTTTAATTAATCTTTCCTTTTCAATGGAAATTAAATCAAGTGACGAAAGCCTTTCATTTTTCATTCTATTTCTGGTGAAGCTTTTGATTATTTTCAAAGCTGAAAATGACCTCTCAACAGAAATTGTTGTAGCTGGAATTGTTAAAATCAAGCAGCTTCACCGCTTCAGGGAACGTTTCTTCGAGTCCATTTTGAAACACGAAGGTAAGCAAATTTTGAATTGATTTATCCTGGAACACTCGTGCATTATAAATTCCAGCTAGATCAGTTTTGAGTCTTATGCCAATGAAAATGTCACCCTAATTCTTTTCTGAAATTTTTAATGCATCCTTATTAATTTGACTTGCTAGTTTTTGAAACTTTTTACTATCGACTAATGAAATACAGTGGATTCCGGTTATTTGGGCCACCGGTTAATCGGGGCTACCCTTTATTTGGAGCAAATCTTAAAAAACAGAACCCAATTGAGAAAATAGCCAGGGTTTACTTCGCTTAATTGGGACAGAGTGCCGTTTAATCGGGGCAGGAGACTGCAGCACTGAAGATTACCCTACGATTGTCTCCGACCGTACCATGTAGTTCTGTCGGATTTCTGGAAGTCACAGCCATAAAACAATTAGCAGTCACCTGTTTACTGGGCTTTTGTGTTAGTAAAATCTATCATAAACTGATAGTAAACTCGATCTTATTGAATTTGCGATAATACGAACAGCTGGAATTCTGTGGGTTATTATGGTAAAATGTGTTTACACGTCTGTGGAATCTTCAATCATATAAAAAAAATAATTTTCAGAATCTTCTCTTCATTCCTATTTTTAAAGCTTCCTAATTTGTTACTCCGTTCTCACTTGCGTGTATCTTGTTACTTACAATTTGTGTGTGCCATGTTCTTTGTTATTGATTGCTTATCTTTTTACTGTTTTAAATTTTAATCCCCACCCACAAATGACAGTGAATGATATGTCAACTAGTTTAGTTAGTATGTACATATTACAGTACGTATTAATTATTCCAATTATCACGTATATTCTTCCGAATTTCACGTATCATTTAATTTTTTAATTGGTAAGGTAATAAAGGGTAAATTTGTACTTAATATATCTTTACTTTTATAGCCTGTGGATAATATTCCTCCTATTTTAGCTAATTAGAATCGCTGTTCAATTGAATTAAAATTCAGTTCACAAACGTGATCACAATGACCGCCACTTATTACACATCGTATAGTGAACTGTTCTTTACAATGGTGACTCCATCGTAACGTGATTTGATTGTACAGTGAACCAATTGTAAAGGGGGGCATTGTATTTTTAGCTATTTACGCGAAACTTCAGATAATTGGAGCAGCCGCTTAATCGGGCCAAAATGCACTAGTCCCGATGTGTCCCAAATAACCGGAATCGACTGTATATTGTAAATTTTTAAACTCACATAACTTGCATCCATATGCTTCAAGTTATCATTCGGTATTAGACAGAATATTCTTTCTTCTTTAATTGGACGATTTGTACAACATTTTGATTCAATCAAGTTATTTTCTCTGCAAAATTCTTCAAACTTCTCATATATGTAATCAAAATGTCTGCGCAGATGTTCGAGCGAATTTATTATTTCATTGATTCTTTCAATGCAATATGGATTATCTATAATTTTAGTTTGTAAGATTTTAAAGAGCATGTCAGTTTTAATGAAAATTTTATCATAAACCATAAGAAGAAAGTATGTTGAATCTTGCGTTAACCAATAATAAAATCCATTGCTCCTCATTAAGGTATCTGAATCCCACAATAAAGGATTGCTGTTAATGCTGTTGAAAAGTTCACAAAGGTCACTATGGTAGTGTAAAATAGTTTGTACTAGTTTTGAGTTTGAACTCCATGTCGTCGGTGCATCCTTTGGAATGCATTTCTGCACTATGTCATCAAGAAATTGCGTTCGTTTGAAAAATATTGTGCATTCAGATATGAATTTCGCTGACTGAGACAGAACAAGATTCAACTTATGGGCATAGCAATGGGTTAATAATGCTGATGGCGCTTTTTCGCTTTAGCTTGAATGCCATTTAAATGAGATACCATTACCGATGCTCCATCATATGTCTGTTCTATAAGTTTATCAGCACAGATGTTGTATTTTTTCTAAATTTTTAAATATGCTTTCTGTTACGCCAGTGTTCTGTCTTTAAGTTTGTCAAATCCTATGAAGGCTTCTTTAATTTCAGAATCCAATACATATCTTAAAACTGTGGAACACTGAGCTGTATTTGAAATGTCAGACGGTTGATCTACTCCTATAGCAATGAATGGGGATCTTGCGATCTCTTTTTTAATAATATTTTCTACAGCTGTTCCTACTGCTTCAATCAAGTCATTTTGGATTTTGAAAGAAACACCAGAAAAAAACGGATGATGTCTGTAAATGTTGTTCCAATTTTTCATCAAATTTGCAGTGTAGTTCAGTAACTCCAATAGTTTCCACAATTTAAAAAGGATTTGCCTTCATTATTACCACAAAAAGCAAAAGCAAGTTCTTGTTTAATCAAAAAGCAAGTAGCAGTTATTAATTTTTGCAGTATGTCTCTGTTCTTCTCTACCCTTTTATTGGGAATTTCAACGCTAAGTTTTTTCAGCTTATCTATGCTGAAGTCGATTCGTGTAGATCCAAATGTTTTCAGTGATATTTGGCTTTGATAATGTACAGCAGATCTTTTGTGTTTACTTAAAGCATTAGGTAAATTATTTAAATAATATCTGGTTCTTGCCCACACACTTTCACTGGATACAGAAAATAACAAGCACGGGAAACAAAAGAGTCTATTTGTTGTAATACAGCCGCACAACTAGTCTTTCTTGCTGTACCATGGTTTTAAATGTTCTTATTATTTTTGTCCCTTTATGCTGTTGAAGTTGTTTCAGTAACGGTGTTAGTCCTCCACTTTTAATCACATTAGACTTCTTCATAAGACAGATTAGAAAAAATTAAGACTCGCTGTCCATATTTGAAAAGGGATAAATTTTGAAATAAAGTATTTGTAAAGTAATAAAGTATCAGCTCTATCACTAAAGGCAAACGATGCAACAACACACATGTGTACACTCCTCGCTCTGAAAAGACCGATGGCACACTGAAGCAAAGGCAGGAATTATTCTGCCTTTATAACATGGTATTTCATGCATCTGGAGCTGCTTAACATGGCATGTGGTTTAACAACGTAACACATCAGTATATATATTGAGGTTGAAAGGCATGGGGAAATTGTGCCTGTCTAACCTCAAAATATACCAATTTACTACATAATACATTAAATTTCATGCATTAAATTAATATTTTTATAATGAATTGGAAATCATTTACTTTTTATATTTAATAATTAATATTTATAATTTTAGTCTGACTAGGCACTGCCTACCTTGCCTACCCAGGGAGCACATCCCTGCCCATATCCTGCCATGACTGGACTGGCAGCTATGTTGGGGAATCGGTCAGGAGGCTCCAAGATCGAATCTCCGAACATGAGAGAGCACTTGCGGAGCACTTCTGGTCTTTCCAGCACAACCTCAATCCACGCCGCAATGTTGAAATTATTGGCCAATCCCGACACTACCGTCATCGTATCTAATTGGAATGGCTACACATTTCCTGTTGTCAAGGTGCCTTTAACCGAAATAAAGGAGAACACATCCATCTCATCATGGAAGCAGTTATCCTCTAGAATGATGTGTTGACACACGCTTTATACTCAAACACTAAATTTACAACCACAAGCCTCTGCACCCATTGTCAGGCATTTCTCCTCGCATGACCACCATGGCTGAGCACCTGGTATTCTTTGTTTTATAATAATGCTCATTCCCCAACTGAATAAGGACTATGCAAGTTCGAAAGCTTTTGGTAGATGTTTTTGTTTGCTTAACCTGTTTTTAACTATATTAAAGGATTTCTGCTGCTCAAACCTTGTTTTTTTATCCGTTACTCCATTATGACTGAAGTGTGTATATTTAAAAAATGAACACTAGACAGAAGCCCTTTCTAATTCATATTAACATTGTTTTTGTGATGATTTTCTTTTCACTACATATATTAATGTAATTTATCAAAATGCATGTAAAGAAATATCTTCACAACCTGCTCTGGGCACTTGATTTCCCCTTTGAGAGCTCATTACTGATATAATCAATTTCGGATGACCTAGGTTAAGTCTGTGATTAGTGTCATAGATTTGTCCTCTCTATTTTTTTTTTTTTTTTTTTTTGGCCATGTGTTTTCTCCAAAACAGAGAATTTTGCATACCATTGCATTTACCATCAACTCAGACATAAGGAACAGAATAATGGGGTGTTGATTAATTACAAAATTCTGAAGTGGCGATATATTATTTTTGCCACCTACATAGTGCGTTGATAACATTGTTTGGAAAAACACTGCTGTAAACTCTCTGCCAGTGTAGATAGACATAAAAATCCACTTTGGTTGTCCAATTCCAATCCTTAAGGAATCGAGCCCAAAGCAAAATGAATTTTTCAGAATAGCAGAATATTTGTATACTTTTCTAAAGAAATAGGCAAACATTCTCTATTTTTCTGTACAGCCAGACCTTGCATAATGCGTGTTCAATTAACACATCTTTTCAGTTATCGCTATTTGAAAACATTATACCACTTTACACAATGCAAATTTTCAGTTAACACTATCTGTTTTTTTTTATGTGATAGTTAAAAAAGATTTGAATCGTGTGCTAAGCTTGCCATGCATCAGACGGGCAATAAACAAGCGTTTGCCTGCTGCCTGCCTCAGTGTGTTCTATCAACCACCAGAAGCAGATGTGGTACCTGTTTGTGCCCTGCTAATAAAGTCACGTGCAAACTTGCATTAAAAAATTCTAATTTTTAAATGAGCCAGATGAAAATGTTACTGCAAAGGAGATAATGGTAAAAGAACTAGATTAAATTTTTCGTATCTGCAGAAAACCTCAAACAAAAGGTTTGAGGTTCTCTACGATATTAATTTCACCAGGGCCTAGAGAAGGTTGTTGTTGGTTATCGGAAATTGATTGATGAAAAAAAGAAAGCCAACACTGTTCAAACGGCTCTGTTCAAATATTTCCGTAACAAAGTTTCTTCATTGTGCATTTTGTGGAAAAAAGATTTAATTCAATAATTATTTTCATTATCTTTTACATGGTATACAGTTAAAAAGTTATTTAGAAGGTATTTTTAAAATTCTTTACAGACATTCCTGAAGATCACGAACCAATTATAATTTTACCTATTGATTATTATATTTCATTAATACTTTTCCATTTTGCACGATGCGCTCGCGGGACTAATTAATCTCATTAATCGAGGCCAGCCTGTATTCTCTTTATTTCTATCAACATTTCAGAATCTTGTGAGTAAAGAGAGTCAAAAATTTATTTGATGAAGTTATCGACATTATATATATATAATGTATATGTAACCTGCAATGATAAAAAAAACTTTTTTGTTTCTCTTTGTCCTTAGAAACATCTTGCAGCAAAATGTTGTGCATCTCAATTGAACAAGCCTGCATATTTATCTTTAGTATATTATTCATGTATCTCATAGTGGTCGTCAAAAAATAATAATAATAAAAAAAAATTTGCTCAGTACACAGTTTCAATTTTTACTCTGAATAATATATATTTCATTGATACTGATTATTTCAATAATTGGTTTTTTGAAGATTTATCCAACCTCAGGACCCTGGGAAGGAGGTACAAACATCACTGTTACTGGTATTAATTTAGGACGGACTTTTGATGATATTAACAGTGGAATTAGAGTGGTATATGAAGCTGATGGAAAAACGATAGCAGATTGTACACCATATGCAGAGCTGTATGTGAAAACAACAACGTAAGTTTGTACAGATTCTGAGCTTTGAGCGGAAATGGTTTAATTAACACATTTACATGTTTAATTAACACATTTACAGTTTTATGAGTGATTTGAGTCAGAAATTTGTGTATCAATTTTATTTAAACATATTTGTGTATTTTAGTCATTTAGTTATTTAATGTACGAATTCTAGTTAAAAGTTTTATTTAAAATATATGGATATAGCTATATTTTTGGCTATATAACCATAAATATTATTAATATCATATAGTTTGACATTTGTCTTTTATCTTTAGAGTATATAAAGTGCCTATTATCTTAAGCCCTGTTCATGCATTTGTTTGTAACAATCAAAAAAATCGCCTAATAGATAGGTAGGTTCTCATGATTTTATATCTGAGTCTTTCAGATTTGCCAAGCCATACCAAATCTAACTGAAACTGGATAAATATAAATTCATCAATAGTTTTATTTTTTTTATATAATTTTTGGTTACCTTTATACTGTTTATACCAATAATGCTGCACAGTTGGCATGGAAAATGATTCAATACCCAAAACATTTTGAACCAATTTTCAATCTGATGCTTACATAATGGGATATTCAGAGTTAAAGAATGATGCTCTCGCAACCAGTCTCAGCAATTTTCATTCATAATATAACTGGTATTTAGAATAATGAAAAATAAAGATTACACTGTTCATAGAAATAAGCTCAACAAATGGCAAGTGAAAGTGACAGATCATTTCATTACACTTCAAGTGGGTAGGTGGTCAGTTAGCTTCTGAATAGAGAATTTGCTACAACAAATGCTTCAATTGCCTTCCATGATACAACAATCTGAGATGGCAATCCAGATTTCCATGTACACCTCTGACATAGTTAGAGGTGCCTCCGTAGCCAGGTGGGAAGGAGCAGCAGTGCGTAGCACACGCTTCTAGATTAGACTGGGGTTCGAGCCCGTCACCACCAAATACGGAGCATGCGGAAAGGTCTGGGAATGACCACCGCACCGGAGCAATAACATGGCAGAATCTGCAGTAGTGCTGGCTGCATAGGCAAGTGACTAAATCCCCCAATCTTGAAGGTGAATCAATATAAATCTGTTCCTTCAGTTGACCCCAAAGAAAATAATTCAGTGGATTTAAACAAGGCTATCTAAATCCAGTGAATTATTTTCTCTGGAACCATTCCTGAAGGATGGACAAGCTGTGATTATCACAGTCTGTCCATCTTCCAGAGAATGTAGTACTAAGTTCGTGGCCAATAATAGCACTAATATATGCACAGGGGATTTCATCATGTTGGAACCATATTGCATCTTGCCAAGGACACATTTAAGTAGCAAGTCTGGTAGTGCAGTAGATGAAAATGAGACAATTTTCCTCAGTCTGATGATTAGAGAGTAAATAGGGACTAGTCATTCGAGACAATAATGATATTGGCTCGAATGATACCAGCCTGTACATTATGCCCACTAAAGTTCCAGCTTTATGGTAACACGTGGTTCTACACCCATTCAATAATGTGTCAATTCTGTCAATTCCTAATGCCCTCCCATGTGAAGAATGTTTGTCAGTCTAGGATGCATTTGCAGAACCCAGGAATTCACATTGAGAGAGTTAGGAACTTACCACTGTCTGAACAACCATAGGCATGATGCTGCAGGCACTTCTTACATACTTGTAAAGTCACCTGGTGGCATTGAAGTCAGGATACTGTCGGCCTGAATATTGTTTTGCAAGAAGAACCATATACACTTTCCTGACAGTGTCCTAGCATGAGTATGACTCTGTGGTTGCCAAATGATGCACAATTTTAATGACTGTCACAAATGAATAGTAGTGGCAAATGATGCTGCAAAAAAAGCAAGCTTTTAAAGCATCGCAAAAAAAAAAAAAAAAAACCCTCATTACCTCTCCATCCCCTCCAGTAATTTGTCTAGTTCTTTGAATTTATTCAACCTACCCTCTTCCACAACAGATGGAAGTTCGTTCCAACAATCAGTGACCTGCTGGCTGAAGGCAACCTTCCGCATATCTATCTGTTCTGCAACCACCCTTTCTCAATTTGAATTTATGCCCCTCATGTAAGGAGTCTGAGAAAGAGAAAGGATTCCATTGAGCTTAATCAATCCATTCAAATTCTTAACCAACTCAATCAGGTGCCTGGTCTCCAGTCACTGCAGGTAGCAAAACTGTAGCTGTTTCCTCTCACTTTATCTTTTGCCAGAACTGATTAATATAAGACAGAGCTATGATGTTCGCTACATTCTATGTTGTATTTCAATAATTGTAGAAGAATAAGAGAAATCTACCTCAATATGATATGTGTAACACTTCCTAATGACACTCTCCAGCAAATAAAAGAAAATAAAATTAACTCAAATTAATTACAGTAATAAAATTAATTAAAAAAACAATTAAAATTTAAAACAAGTTCAACACAAAAATTTTGAAAAAAGACTTTCCTTCCTGAAGCTGACAGGGCTTTTTGGCCATATGTCTTGATCACAGGAATGGAAATTACCGAGTGTGTGAGAGTCAGAATCTTAAATAGAGAGATTATTTGTCTTCACGCATGCACGTAAAATACCATGAATCAGATATTAGATATGGACAATGAATGTTATGTAATTTAATTTTGGTGGTTTCTGCAATTAATAGTCTAGAATAATTACGTTGGACACTAAGCATTTTGGCCTCATTTAATAAAAATGTATGGTTTTCGTTAACAGCATGAAAGGCAAATTCTCAGCTGCTGAACGAGAAGCATGGACTGAGAACGTGTGGTGTTTTACTCTCACATCCAACGTATACCACGTCTAGCCCTGATAAAAAGAGTCTTAATCACTGCAAAAAATGTATACTAGGTCATTGATTTGTGTTGCTAAAGGGGAAAGGACAGAACAATTGTATTCAATGAGTTTATTCAGCAATACAGAAATCACACTCTATACTGAACAATCACTCAGTCCGTTTGCATTAAGGGCAAGTTGCTATAATGGATAAAGGGATGGTTGAGCAGGAGACTACAGAGAGTGGTAATCAATGGACATTGCTCTTTGTGTACTAATGTTATTAGTGGTGTCCCCCAGGGTTTGGTGTTGGGCCCATTGTTGTTTTCTTTATTTATCAATGATATTGATGAAGGTTTATCAAGCTTAATGTCAAAGCTTGCAGATAATACAAAGATTGGCAGGGTTATTAATGACAATATGCTGGTGCAACAGGATCCCAAGAAGTTGGGTAGATGGGCTGACAAGTGGCAACTGAAGTTTAACATTGACAAATGCAAAGTACTGCATATGGGTAGCAGTCACCCCAGAGTAACTTATCAACTTGGTGGTATATAGTGTATAGTGTGTTCGTGTCTAACGGCACCAGGGGTTTCCCCCATCTCCGCGTTGCTTTCATTGTGGGTGTAACAGTTCACTGTAAAGGCCAGAGATTTAAAAGTGTATGGATATTGTATGAGTGTAGTGTTGTGGTATCGTTGTTCCTCTGGCCATTTAGCCGCTAGACCCCTGCTGGGGCCCAACGTTGTCCACACTATGCCTCGTGGAGGCAGACCAGGTACACTAGTATTGAAATATTTACTCTGGCAGGTCCTGCCACCTAATTTCCTGAGATTTCAGTGGCTAGGACCTTAAAAAAAAAAAAAAAAAAATATATATATATATATATATATATATATATATAATAGAAAAATTTTCGCTCAGTGGAGGTTAAGAAAATTGTGTAGAAAGGCCAAATGAGTTCAGTGTGAACGCAATTAAATTTAGTCATTATTAAATTTTAAGTTATGTGGGGTATACACTTGCATATTAGGTAGAGGTGGGGGAGACAGAAGGCTGGGGGGAAAAGACAGAAATATGGGGACGATAGAGAAGGCGACCCCAGATAATCGGCGGGGCAGGCCCATGCCCCACCAGGCGAAGAGGGGAGCGGCAAGGAGGTGAGGGGATGGAAGATACCATCCCCTCCCCCCTGCCGGGGGAGAGAGGAAAAGATAGGACCATGCAAGGGAGCATGGTTTGAGAGCCAAGATGGCGAGCAGCAAACTGCAGTTGGTCTTCAGTGGCATTGGTGTTCCCATTTGGGAAATCACTCATGGGACAAGGTCCCGTCCAGTTAAGTCAAGTCAAGTCAGCTCTTGTCCTTTATTAAGTAGGTTCAGTTGTTATTCCTGGTTGTCATGTATAGGGTTCAGTTCTGCTCCACTGCAGCGAGCACTCGTCTTCTTGCGAAGAGCTCTTGGGCGTAGCAGGAGAAAGCCAGGTACTCTTGTTTTGTTTCCAGTATGTTGTGTTCCCGTCCTCTAGGACAATATAGGATCTTTGTTATTAAGATGTTGCGGAGGTCGTCATAAAGCTGGCAATCATACATTAGAAGTTGCCAGCTCTCTAGACCACCACAAACACAGGTAGGGTCCTCTTCAATTCCCAAAAGGCAAAGTTTGGCATTGATGGCGCCATGTCCGGTGAGAAGGTATGCTGCATGGAGTCCAGGTGAGAACCACGTTGGGAACTTAGGGTAGACCCTGCTGACGTCAGGTATAAACTTTCTGGTTATCTCCCCTGTATGGGAGTTTGTCCATCTCTCTTGCCACACCTGCAGCAGGTGAGCGTAGAGCCTCTTCTTTTCAGCGGTGCGGTTATTTGCTGGGTCAGTTGTATGTCCGAGACAGGTCCTTGAGGTGCCCTTTGCAAGATGGTAAAGTAAACCTTTGCCCACAATCTCCAGATCAAGGGGGAGGACTCCGGTCAAGACCTGTAAAGCGTGGGTGCTCACCGTGCTGCAGGCACGAGAAGTAAATAGTAGAATCGACCTTTGGGTTGAGTTGATGATACGTCGGTTGACTGCGGTAGTAGCCTTGTGATACCATACGCCAGAGGCATATGTGATGATAGGTATGAATATGGCTTTGTAGAAGATATGTAGCGTACGCCGGCCAAGGCCCCAGTCCCTTCGAGCCACCCTAGCAACAAGGGCAGCATATTTCCTAATCTTGGTTCGGATGTTTTGTAGGTGGTCTTTGAAGGATAGGTTGTGGTCAAGGATGACCCCTAGATACTTGAGTTGTTTGGAGAATTTTATTGTCCTCTGGTTTATCTTAATTTGAGGAGGCCGTCGTAGGTCCAAGTTCCCTTTCAGCAAGGCTGAGTTGGTTTTTTCTGGTGATATTCTCAGGTGATTCTGTTTTGCCCAGTTCTGCAGTAGCTCCAAGGCCAGGTTTGCAGATTCTTCCAGTTTTGCCCTTGAGTTCGCCGAGACGGAGAGAATGAGGTCATCGGCAAATGCTTGAGCATCCACTTCTCCGAGGTCCGAGACGAGGAAGCTGTCCAAGACGATGTTCCATAGGAATGGTCCCAGGACTGAACCCTGCGGGCAGCCCCGGTGGATGCTTCTAGAGAGGGTTTGATAGGGCGCATTCACTACTATGAATCTGTTGGATAGGTAGTTCTGTAAAGTCTGATAGAGGTTACTGGGAAGATTTGCAGCTCTGAGTCTGGCCAGGACGCTTGGCCACCAAAGTGTGTCGAATGCCCCAGCGAAGTCCACAGAGATCACCAAGAAGTATTTTCTGTTGCAGTTTTCCATTTTCCCCAGGAGGTGCTGGTGGGCATCTATGGCAGAATGACCCTGTCGAAAGCCGAACTGGTTGGGCGTTGCTAGTCCTGCAGTATTGTAGTGATGTTGGAGACGAGCATGTAATAGGCGCTCGAAGAGCTTGCTGACCACGGAGAGCAAGGCTATAGGCCTGTAAGAGTCTGGGAGGATAGGCGACTTGGAAGGATTTTTTAGGATAAGTTTAACATTGGCAACCTTCCAAGATGTTGGAAAGGCTCCTGTCTGGAGGCATTTGTTGTAAAGATTTAGCATCAGGTCAGGGGCGAGTTCTACTGTCTTTTTAACAATTTCTGGTTCTAGCAGGTCTGGCCCTGGGCATTTATTTCCTCTGATAGTTGATGCTGCTGCAGTTAGCTCCTCCCTGGTGAAAGGCATTTCCATTGCTTGGTTATTGTAGGTCGCATTATCTTGGCACATTTTCTTCTGATCATCAGTCTGTGATTCAGCCGGTGGTTGAAAGACCACGTCAAGAATGTTGTTTATGGTGCTTTCCCAGTTTGTAGTCATGGCACCTTGTGGAGTTCTAGTAGTAGCAACTTGGTGGTACTACACTCAGGGTTATGAAGAATGAAAAGGACTGGTGGTAATTTTGCAGTCAGATATGAATTTTTCTGAGCAGTGCAAATAGGTGGCCAGAGTATGTAATGGATATTATCAATGATATTCAGGAATTTTGCCAGCAGGGATAAGGAGGTGATTCCCTTTGTATAAGGAAATGGTCAGGCCACACCTTGAATACTGCATACAGGTCTGGAAGCCTCATTTTAGGAAGGATGTAGAATTGCTAGAACGAGTACAGAGAAGGGCAGCAAGACTGGTGAGGGGAACAAAGGGGTGCTCTTATGAAGAAAGGCTTAAGTTCTGCCAATTTCAGTGTCTGGAGAGTAGACACCTGCGAGGCAATTTGATTGAGTGTATAAGGCCTTGAATGGATTGAGCAGGCTCAGTGCTGATGGGATTCTTCCTCTTGCTCAGATTACAAACCCAAGGGGACATAAACTGAAATTGAGGAAAGACAGTTGTAGAATAGATGTGCAGAAATTTGCCTTTATCCAGCAGGTAATTGATTGCTGGAACAAACTTTCATCTGTTGTTGTAGAAGTTGCTAGCTTAAATAAATTCAATACAGAACTAAACAAACATTTAAACGAATGGATCGGTGAAATGGAAAGGGCTTTTCTTTTTTTCTTTGGCTGATGCTGTATAAGCTTGCTTTCTTGCATCATAAGTTTCTACTAATGCTAAATTCAAGAATTTATTTAGAATATTCTTCTGTACCTTTGTGTCACTTCTTGGCCTTATGGCTTAGATCATAGTGTACCTTTGTGTTCAATTTCATATTAATAGGTTTCTGCATATCTCCTATGCACCTGTTTCCTCCCCAACCTAAAACATAAATTGCTATATAAATCCCACCTCCCAGCTACTGCTTATCTGAAAATAACAGCAATTTGGTAAATGCTTCTTGAATACAGTATGGTAGTTTTCTAACCCATGAGGTATATTATTTGATAATGAAAGTGCTGTGATTCATATTGCTAATTTATTGATATTTAAAATAGTGTGCTATTAGGCTTTCTAGACTGTAAGTAAGCATGAAATTATTTTAATACAAGTTCATATTGTTGCTTAAAATTTTTGAGAATGTTAAATATTCCCAAACTTAAAAAAAAAAATTGGATTGTTAATTTGTGCACGTCTTTCGCACACTTAAAATTTTTTCAAGTAAATTAAACTGCGGTTGGCTGTTGATTCCTTTTTCACTTCCTCCTTATAGGATTGTGTGCCAAGTAGAACGCCCCCGTAATGTGACTAGTAGCCAGCTTAATGGTCCTGTTGCTGGACCAGTTTTAATCTCAGTTCTTGGTGACTATGTTGCTCGCTCTAAACATCATTATTCATTTGTTGTAAGTATAACATAAAAATAGTGGTTTGAATTTCAGAAATCTGCTTTATTTTTCAGTAAATACTTCATTTTAAGTTTGTATGTGTGCATGCATGTGCATTGTCTGTACAATATAGGTAAGGCATCAAAAACCATCATGAGTTTTCATTACCCTTATCCAGAATGAGTTTCTTGAAAATATATGGGCCATATATTTTCAATAGGGGTGAGTTTTTCACTAGTGGTGGGCTTTCAGTAGTGAGTTTTCTTCTTGAAATTTTGAAAAATTCATAAAAATGAAAACTTTGTACATAAATGCTTTTAAATATTAATTTGTTCTTATTTTGACTGTGTTGCCTAATATTAGAATCCTTCAGTCATCTGTCTAGTTAATAAGAGAGTTGGATATTCATTGCACTATTTTTATAAATAAAATTGATTGTCTTAACAGTAGTTTTGTAACTGATTAATGAACCAGATAATTCAGAAAATTTCAAAATCTTGAAAACATTTACTCAACGGTATGAATGATGGTGAATTGTGATCAATGCCTCCTTTTAATTTAAATATCTCAGGCCCATTTTAATCCTTTCCTGAGTAAGTTCCCTGAATGTCAGTGGGTTCTGTGGTTTCTGGATTATTTTTATTTTAAATATTTTCTTCTTATTTTGACTTGATTGCCCATTATTAATGTAAAATGATCATAAATTTTATTTATTTTTTTTTCATCAACTTCTGAATTTGAATTGCAGAGAATTTTGGCTTTTATAAGCCAAAATTGAGCAACAATGGCTGACAGGTGCATTATCCTTATCTATTTTCATACTTCCTTGTGTTAAAACTATATCTGCTATTATTTGGAAACCCAAATAAGAGATGGTAGCACATACTGGAAAATCTTCAAGGCAGTTACAGAAGGATGCATTATTTGAAATGATTTATAAAAACATTTAAATATATGTACTCTTCAGAATCCACACATGAAATGTGGTTGCTCCTGACAGATTTATGCACTCAGATCATTAGCTGGCACAGTTTTATGGTGCGAGATTAATAGAAAACATAATAAAGTTAATGTCATAAATTATATTTGCATACTGCAATTTTAAATTTAGGGATTTATCCTACAGCATGCAAACATAATATATGGCATTAATACACCTGAATGAGTTTTGTTTAACAATTTTATATTTTCTATTTATATATCATAATTATTATTTTTTGTTCAATATGAATAATTTTTGTCAAAGTATATGCTAGAAATTGTGATATAAGGAAATTTTGGGCCCCTCTCCCAATTGCTGCTGGGACTTCGACCTTAACCCCCAAACTAAATGGACTGTAAAATATCGGTTAGAATTGTTTCAGTGAAAATTTGAAAAAAGTGCCTGGTTATGGATTTCAATTTGTACAGGTAGGTTTTTGTGGACTGTACTCAGATATGGTAGGAGTAGCAATTTTTTTTTAACTGCTGCATTGCTACTATTGTAGATCTCATGAGATCTACAAGATTAGCCATTTGAGACAGGCGCCTCCGCAGCCAGGTGGGCAGGAGCAGCAGTGCGTAGCACCACGCTTCTTGATTAGACCGGGGTTCGAACCTGTGACCACCAAATATGGAGGATGCAGAAAGGTCAGGGAATGAACACCGCATATCCCCAGAGCAATATGGCCTTAGTTGCTAATGCTCCTAAATAACAAACTAACAGAGTTATAGCCATTTGAGATCTCATGTTAACTCCCATTAGCCTAATAATCATGATTTAAAATTTCGTGTCTCCCATTCTAGCTTTGTAATCAAAAACATGTATAGTTTGCCAAAAAAAATCAATGCTCCTGCTGTGATTTGGTGGGGGAGATGTCAGTGAATGGTTTTAAGAACATTTTTAAACTCTTACGAAAATACTGCACATTATCAGGTAAAAAAAAAAGCAGAACTATATGAAAATGAAGGTTTGGGATGCTGCCTTTATATCAATAGCAAGAAAACTAGCATTCTTGTTATTGCTCCCATTTGAAGATCAGGTTAGAATGGAAGCAATATGATATTGCTAAGAATTGATTCTTTTACTGATGCACTTTAATATCAAACAAAAGTAACATTAGCAAAACTGAACTCTATCAAAGTGACGATCCAGGATTCCAAGTTTGCCCGAGGAGCCTGCTACTGTGTGTTCTATACTGCTGCTACCAGTATTGTTGATGAGTTGCCAGTCTTCCCTTGTTTCTTGCTTTCTTTCACCTAGCTTATCTTACTGAAACTCCTACATCCAGTGAGTTTAGGAAAATGGGGGTGAATTAATGAAAGTTTATTTCTAATTTACCATTAAAAGAAGATAATATGCTTGCTTGTTTGGCAGCACAGTTATTTCACAAAGCTAGCAAATGCCATTTACCACAGTTGACTATATCTGCTTCATGCTGTCAGTGGAAGGTGACCAGATGAAAATGCTGTCATGAAATATGTGCCACTGTATCAGTACTCCTTAAACTCTACCAACATCAGTGGCGCATTATGGCCTTAGCTGCCAATGCGCCATAAAAAACCAAATCAAATCAAATCAAATCAACCAACATCAGTTGGAGAAGCAGAGCCATAAAAAAAAATCTGTGACAAATCTGTAGTGCACAAAAGGCATGATATGCATGAACATGCTTGTATAATTTTTCAATTGAGTTTTGGTTTCTACTACCATTTCCCTTGAATTGGGGTGAAATAGTTGAGTTACTTTTTTTTTTATTTTTATAACAAGAATAATTAAGATTGCTGTTGCTAAAAATTGTTTGTTTCTCTCTTCAGTATTGTCAGGATAAAGAATAGAATTATAAATGCACCATTTTAAACTGTTTCTCACCTTTTCCTCCAAGCACAATACTGATCATTGCATGTACGGCCACTCCCCGACTTACATAAGGGCCGTGTTCCACTGAACTCTGTAAATCAAATTTTACGCAAGTTAGATTTCCCTATATGCTTATGCAGCACTCACAACTATGTGCGCTGAATTTGATTGAAGCAAAAAAGAAATGTTTGACAAACGTTTAAATAGAATTATTTATGCCATTTTTTTATCTCATGCACAGGAAAAATTACAAAAATTCCAAACTTATAAAAAGAAAGAGGAGACAGGCATAATGTCAACAAGTTTTACCTTTTGAGCATCGTTGCCAGAATTATCTCTCCATGCCGTTGCAGAAGTTCAGAGCCGTGGAGTTTTAGAAGGGGTTTTTTCCAACACATCACAAAATTTCTCTACAGCTGCAGAATCGACACTGGTGACTTTACCACATACTTTAATATTTTGGAAACCAGCGTGATGCTTGAACCTATTAAACCACCCTTTGCTTGCCACGAACTTGGCTTGGGGTTCGCCGTACTTATCCTTAATATCATCCTAAATACTTTTTGCTCTTGCTTGAATGGCCATTAGACTCAGAGGCACTTGCTTCTGAATCTGATTTTCCATCCATATTATTAATAGCTTTTCCATCTTCGATATAGCATCTGAATGCTGTTTTGTGATCACCATTGATCTTAAATGCATTGATCCTTTAATTATATGTGTGCTGTCCCTTAATCTAGTATTCACTGTTGAAGCAGTGAGATCTAATTCCGTGCAATAGATGGCAAACTTTGTCCTACTTCATACTTCTTAATTAATCGTCTTCATTTCTTAGCACTGCCAGCACTTGCACTTTTCATTGTAATAAGTAAATAGAAATGAAGAGAAGATTCTTAAATTTTATTTATGTTTTTTATATGATTGAAGATTTCAGTGAAGGGGAACTCATTTCACCTTAATACCATAACATAAAAACCCACACAATTCCAGTTATTGGTATTATCGCAAATGCAATAAGATCGAGTTTACTACCCTTTTATAATAGATTGCACTAAAAGAAAAGCCCAATAAACCGGCAAGTGCAAATTGTTTTTATTGTTTTATGGTAGTGAACTCCAGAAATGTGTTTTAGAAAAATATCACAAAGGTGTTCAAAATTGATTTAAAAAACTGTTCAAAATTGATTCTTTTTGATTCTTTTCATCATTATCATACGGAACATATGGTAATGATGAAAGTGTAGTGCAATTTCCATTATAAAAATGACATTTTAGAGAGATAAATAGCTTAGTTATACAGGGAAAATTTCAACTTCCCGAGGTCTTGGGACGAATTACCAAAAAAAAAAAAAATGTGTTATTGGGTTCACATTGCGATATTTTCATGATACCTCCATTTATTCCTACAGGATGCAAAATACATTTCCACGATTTTTTTAAGTTTGTACTGGTGGGCAAAAACTTATGTAAAGTCAAATTTCCGTAAGTCGAGTATTATGTAAGCCGGGGAGTGCCTGTACTACAGAAATGTGCCTACTTGTACTTTTTTTTTTTTGCATACCTGCTAGAGGATAAAATTGTGTTTTTTTATATAAAATTCCTTTTCTTGTGCAGAATCCAAGGATTACAGATATAAAACCTGCAAAAGGACCTAAGTCTGGCGGTACTCTAATGGAAATATGGGGCCTTTACATGGATGCTGGAAGTAAAGTTGAGGCATACATTGGAGCTCACAGTTGCACTGTTACAAGGTTAGTTCTGAATATTGTTTTACAGTGCCTATTTCAGATTTTTGATACTGATCATATAGTGTATGACTCCTATTCTTCCAGATGTCCTATTGTATGAATTCCCTAACTGCTGCATTTCTAAATAACATGCTTTTTAGCTTGAGCAATTGTTCATGAAATATCTACATATTTTTAACTGTCGAAAAACAAGAATCTGATATTTATCAGTGATGTCAGATACAATACTAGTATCATGATAATTAAGGAAACAGTTCACCACATTATATGAACTTTTTCATTAGCTTTGCTAAAAAAGGAGTCCACACATATAAAACACATTTGTCATGACTTCACTGTGGTGTATTTGTTTGTGTACTCATCTCTACAGTATACTTTAAAATTAATTCCCTTCCAAACTGCCCAACACAGACATCCATTTTTGAGCCAAAGTGGAAAAACTTGCACTTGTGAAACTGTCTACCATCCATTTGGTAATCTCATTCTGGAACTACTAAGAGATTTACATATTATAATAGACAAAGTTGTCCATTCACTAAGGCAGTCCCTTTCACTCTGGAATGCTCATGTACCAGCATGACTTTTCCCTTGAGACCCGGGAGAATTCTGATACTCTGTCTCTTCAGTACACAGAAGTGCAAACTGTCTCTTCAGTACACAGAAGTGGACATTCTGACTTCTTGCCGGTTTATACAGATGGCTTCTGCGTGCTGAAGTGGATAGTTCACATTACCCATCCATCCCCTCCAAGAATTTGTCTGGTTTTCCTTGAATTTATTCAAAATACCCACTTTCACAATAACAGATAGAAGTTTGTTCCAACAATCAACCACCTGCTGATTCAAAGCAAACTTCCACCCATCTATCTTACAACCATCCTTCCTCAATTTGAATTTGTCCGCCATGGGGACAAATTCAAATTCAAATGGTGGACAGGAGGTAAAAGCAATTCTGAACCTTTTATTTATTGTAAATATTACTTCTATTTTAGTACTGTTTTATTAGTTAATAAAATAAAAGTTTGTTCACTTGTATAGACAATTTACTGTTAGATTCCTCTGGTTATCTGTGTACGGAATCACAAATGTATATAATTTAAGTTAATAAAGAACCTTATTATTATTGAGTAATATCAAAACATTAATTTGGAAAACTGCTAAATAATATCCACTGCAACAGTAGAACTAATGTTGGTGTTGACAAAAAAGAATCACTTGCTGTCTCTTTCTTCCTCCAAAACAATTATTTCAGATACTTTCTGTATCTGAAATAATTTTATAATCTCTCTCTCGTGAAAGTAATGAAAGAAAGCAGTAAGCCGCAAAGTAATGTTTATAATTCTTTGCCAATTTAACATTTAAGCATACTTAATGAAATTTATCATGTGTTGAGGGAAAGTAATAAATAATATAAAAAATAATTTGATTTCCACATATGTTTAATTCAAATTCGTTGTACATAGTTTCTTATTTTTCATAATTATAATTTTCTACAAAATATATATTTAAACAAATATGATAAATTTTATTGTAATTACATTCATGAAAGGGTGCCAACACCGTTGAAATATGTAGAAAAAGAATCCCTTCTTGATACTCCTGCTAAAGACCACCCTCCAACTGCTGTTGTTTCCATTCCTTCTTCCATGTCACAAATTAATGTCTTCAAAAACATAACCAAACATTTTTTCACCAATTAAAATTAGATGTAGATGTAGAATTAGAATTACACCTCAATTGCCACTTCTCGGCCAGTCTGCCAAATTTTTCTAGCTTGTTAGAGTACAAGACCTAGGAAAATTAGGCAGACATTAAGCTTGATATACCTTCATCAGTATCATTAATAAATATTGTAAACAGATTGGGGCCTAGCACTGCAGTGCTGAAGGACTCCACTAATAACAGTAGTGCAACAAGTGCAATGCCATTAATCCTCAATTTTCTGCCACTCAACCAACCTTTTATCCATAGCTGTAACTTGCCCCTAATGCTATCCTGCTCTGATTTGTACAGTGGTCTTTATTATGAAATAGCATCAAGAGCTTTACTGAAAATAGTATACAATGTAAAAATTATTTGTTACATCCAGTTCCTTTGTTACTATGTCAGGGCATTTATTCAGACTGATCAGATGAGGTCCCATGCTATGATTTCTTTGTAACTGCATTCAGGTCAAGATGGTCCGGATGAAGAATTTTGAGCTTATGGGGATGGATAAGTTAGTTTTTTGGAAATATTTACCGTCTTTTTATTATCTTATATTAATTAATCAAAATTGTGTCTGAAAAATAGTTTAATAGTCTTAGACATGCTTGTTAGTTTATTTTTAAATGTTGCGAGTGGTTTGTAAATTATGTCATATTATCGTTGTTTTGGTTTGAGTATCATAGCACATAACTAGTAGTACAGTGGAACAGTAGGGTTTTAACTGTGATAAATAAGTAGCTCCAAGGTTCTAATCACAGAGTTTAGTATATATTTCTTTTGTTTTTATCCAAGAAATTTTACTTTTAGTAAGGATATAATTAATATCAAACTCTACAAACTTAACAGTATAGTGTAATGTATACCTTAAACTTGATAGATTAAAGTATAATGTAAACTTCATAGTATTATATGTACACTGCGGCACCTCCGTAGCCAGGTGGGCAAGAGCAGCAGTGCATAGCACACGCTTCTTGATTAGACCAGGGTTCGAGCCCGTGACCACCAAATACAGAGGATGCAGAAAGGTCAGGGAATGACCACTGCATATCCCCGGAGCAATATGGCCTTAGTTGCTAATGCTCCTAAAACCAAATAACAACAACAATATGTACACTGCATTTAGGAATCTATTAGCTTAGTGTATTATTGTCAGTTAATCAATTAAATTATGTTTAAAAAGAAATATGACCCAGACTAGGGCACAAAGTATTGGGAGTGCTGTGGCTCGGAAGAACTGAAGGGGCGATTCTTCTAAAAATCGTGACCTAACACAAAATGTGCAACTAGTGCATTGTTTGTGGAGCTTTCTGTAACAGGACATGATTCAGGGGAGGTCCCTATGGACTGAAGATGTGCGAATGTATCCCCAGTTCATAAAGGAGGATCAAAAGGTGACATGAATAATAACAGACTTGTTAGCTTAATGTCTGTTTCAGGGAAAGTAATGGAGTTACTGGTTAAAGAAGTAATGCAAGAATGCAATTATATTGCAGTCATAACATTAATTTGTTGAGAGGCAGTCTTGTCTAATCAATCTGATAGGTTACTATGATGCAGTGACCAAGGAATTGGATGCAAAAAATAATTTTGACATCATATACTTGAATTTCGGGAAGGCTTTTGATACTGTTGCACATAAAATACTGCTCTACAAACTGGAGCAATGTGGCATTACGGGCAAGTTACTGCTACGGATAAAGGGATGGTTGATTGGAAGAAGACAGAGTGGTCATCAATGGGCACTCTCTTTGTAGACTAATGTTAGTAATGGAGTCCCCTAGGGTTCAGTGCTGGGCCCTTTGTTGTTTTCAATATTTATTAATGATATTGATGAAGGTATATCAGAGTTAATGTCAATGTTTGCAGGTGATATAAAGGTTGGCAGTATTTTTAATGACAGTAATCAGAGTGAGATACTGCAACAAAGATCTAGGAAAATTGGGTTGATGGGCTGAGAAATGGCAGTTGGAGTTTAATATTGACAAATGCAAGGTACTGAATATGGATAGCAGTAATCCTAGAGTAGTAGTAGCAGTGGCACATGATGCAAGAAAGCAAGTGTAGGAGCTTATGCAGCATTAGCCAAAAAAAAAAAAAAAAATCACACCATTCCCTCCAAATGCCTGTCCAGTTCCTCCTTAAATTTATTTAACCTATCAACTTCCACAACGACAGATGGAAGTTTGTTCCAGCAATTAACCACCCGCTGGCTAAAGGCAAATTTCCGCACATCTATTCTACATCTGTCCTTTCTTAATTTGAACTTATGTCCCCGTAGGTTGGTAATCTGAACAAGTGGAAGGATCCCATCAGAATTCAGCGTGCTCAACCCATTCAAGGCCTTATAGACCTCAATCAGATCGCCGCGCAGGTGCCTAGTCTCCAGCCACTGCAATTTGCAGAACTTAAGCCTCTCTTGGTAAGAGAATCCCTTCATTCCCCTCACCAATCGTGTTGCTCTTCTCTGTACACGCTCAAGCAAATCTCCATCCTTCCTAAAATGAGGCCTCCAGACCTGTACGCAGTACTCAAGGCGTGGCCTGACCATTGCCTTATACAGAGGGACAATCACCTCCTTTTCCCTGCTAGCAAAATTCCTATATATCATTGACAAAACCCCATGACCCGCCCTAGCAGCCTGTCTGCACTGCTCAGAAAACTTCATATCTGACTGCACAATTACTCCCAGGTCTTTTCATTTTCTACCACCTTAAGTGTAGTACCACACAGTTGGTACGTTTCTCTGGGGTTACTTCTACCCATATGCAGTACTTTGCATTTGTCAAGGTTGAACTTCAGTTGCCACTTCTTAGCCCATCTGCCCAAATTATCTAGATCCTGTTGCAGTAGCACACTGCCATTACTGTCATTAACAACCCTGCCAACCTTTGTGTCATCTGCAAACTTCGACATTAAGCCTGATATACCTTCATCAATATCATTGATAAATACACAAAACAACAGTGGACCCAACACCGAACCCTGTGGGACTCCACTAATAACATTAGTCCACGAAGAGCAGCACCCATTGATTACCACCCTCTGTCTTCTCCCACTTAACCATCCTTTTATCCATTGTAGCAACTTACCCTTAATACCATTCTGCTCCAATTTGTACAGTAGTCTTCCATGCGCAACAGTGTCAAAAGCTTTCCTGAAATCCAAGTATATGATATCAAAATTATTTTTTGCATCCAGTTCCTTTGTGACCACATCATAATAACCAATCAAATTTGTCAGACAAGACTTTCCCTTAACAAACCCATGCTGTGTTTGAATTATTGCTGCAGTCTTGTCTAGATGATCCTGCAATGCATCTTTAACCAGCGACTCCATTATTTTACCCGGAACAGAAGTTAAACTAACTGGTCTGTAATTACTCGTGTCACCCTTCGATCCACCTTTGTGAATTGGGGACACATTTGCACATCTCCAGTCCGTGGGAACCTCCCCTGAGTCCAAGGATGCTCTCATAATTATGGCTAAGGGTTTGCTTAGTTGCTTTGCCGCCTCCTTTAAAATAACTGGATAGATCCCATCCACCCCAGGTGCCTTTCTTATGTTTAACTTCAACAATTTCTCCTCCACTTTGCTCTCAGTTATTACAAAATCATTAAGCACACTGCTACAATTTGATAACCTTCTTCCATTTTCAAATTGTAATAATTCCTCACGTGTGAATGTAGATGCAAAATACTCATTCAGTTTGTTTGCTATCTGAGCAGGATCATCAACAGTCGAACCATCGATGTCAAGTGGACCAATCATATTCAACCCCTTCCTTTTAGAGTTTATATAAGTAAAGAAATCCTTGCTGTTTTTCTTAGTATGTTTTGCCAAAGATTTCTCGTAATCCGCCTTCGCCTGCCGAACCTCCTTTGTGACCTGATTACAGACTAGCTTATATCTGCCACAGGCTTCTGTGTCACCTGATAATTTATATGCATCCCATGCATTTTTCTTCTCTGTCACGAGTCTCATTAGTTCATTTGATAACCATTTAGGCCTAAACCTTGAACGATATTTCTTAATCGGTATATAAAGTCTAGTAGCTTCCACGATTAATTCTTTGAATGCTTCCCACTTAGAATTTACTGTTTGTAACATCGTCAGTTGATCCCACTGTATCAACTGTGTGGTACTACAATTACAGTAGTGGAAAATGAAAAAGATTTGGGCTTAATTGTGCAGTCAGATATGAAATTCTCTAAGCTGTGCAAACAGGCTGCCAGGACAGTTCATGGAGTTTTTGTCAGTGATATTTAGAAACTTTGATAGTAGTAATAAGGATACAATTATTCTTTTGTGTGAAGCCATGGTTAGGTTGCATCTTGAGTATTTTATACAGGTGTAGAGGTGTCACTTTAGGAAGGATGTAGATCTGCTGGATTGGGTGCAGAGAACAGGGCAACCAAATTGATGAAGGGGACAAAAATGGTGCTCTTACCAGGAAAAGTTTCAGTTATGCAAATTGCAGCATCTGGAGACTAGACACCTGTGGGGAGATCTGATTGAGGTGTTTAAGGCCTTGAATGCTGGCGCCTCCGTAGCCAGGTAGGAAGGAGCAGCAGTGCGTAGCACAGGCTTCTTGATTAGACCGGGGTTCGAGCCCGTCACCACCAAATACGGTGGATGCGGAAATGTCAGGGAATGACCACCGCATATCCCGGAGCAATATGGCCTTAGTTGCTAATGCTCCTAAAAAACAAATAATAACATTGTTGGAACTGACTTCCATTTGTCATTGTGGAAATAGATGGTTTGAATAAATTCAAAGAAAAACAAGACATTCTTGGATGTATTTTGTCTGATGCTATAAGCTTGCTTTCTTACATTATTTGCCACTACTACTACTGCTTCAGTCTTTGCTCCCACTTCTTGAATAGGAGAGACATTTGCAGAACTTCACTCTGTAGGGATTGAAGGGACTGTAGGGACCCTCCCTGAATCCAAAGATGTTCCCATAATTATGGCTAAAGGATTACTAATCTCTTGCTGCTACTTTTGATAGAATTGAATAGATTTCTTTAACCCCGGTGCCTTATTTAACTGTCTAGCTTAAACAGTTTCTCTACACAGATTAATCTGATTCACCATTTCCTCTATGTGAAAGTGCATTCTGAAGCTGATTGAAAACTAAAGATTCTTCAGTGAAAAGCACTGTAGCCAGTTGCTCCTATATCTAGTCAGATGGACCTTTCTGTATAAAGGTCAGAGGAATACAGACAGGTTTCTTGGGTACAAGTTTGGAAGCCTGATTTTAGGAAGAATGTAGATTTTTTGGAATGGGTGTAGAGAAGAGCTATAAAATTAGTTGGGGATGGACATATTTGGAAATGACTGTTGATGATAGTAGGATGGAATCCTATTAAAGTGCTTAAAGCTTTAAATGGGTTGGTAAACTAAATGCTGATGACATCCTTGCCAAGATATCTTGGGGACAAATTTAAACTATAATAGGATGGTTGCAGTACGGATGTGCAAAAATTTGCTAGGGAGTAATTGACTGTTGGAATTAACTTTCACCTGATGTTGTTGAAGTGGGTTGTTTCAATATGTTTAAAGAAGGATTGGACAAATTATTAGAAGGGATAGGCAAGACAAGTTATTTTATTTTATATAAATAAAACAAATTATAAATTATTTTAGTATTTAATAGGTTTGAAAATATTATGTATTATGAACTGCCAAAACAGTTTAATTCTCTGACCATATTGAATCTGTTATTGAGTATGTATGAAGGTTGGAAGAGAATATCTGCATGAAAATGATACATCCAAGTAGTGATGCTCATAATCAAGTATTTCAATTATATTCCTCATTTGAATGAGTCATTTGATTATGATATAATACTGAAACCTGAAATATCTCCCTATACACACATGCACGCACGCGTATGAAAACAATACTAATGATTAACTGTGAAATGTATATGTGTGTTTGTATATATATGATATATGACTTAATATTCCTAGAGCCATTGTATCAATGATTTTGCACAAATATTGTATCTCGTAGCTATTAGTGTAGTGCATGGTAGTGGAATTGTAATGCTTTTATTGTGGTAAATAAGTAGCTCAAAGGTTCTAATCACATAGATTGCATATATATCTTTTTTATTGTTGTTGTTTCTAGCTAAAAAATTTTCGGAAGGCTGTAATTAATTAATAACATTATGAATGTTACAGTATAGCATAATATATGTATTATAGCTGAATAATATG
The DNA here is from genome assembly GCF_048544385.1 of Mastigoproctus giganteus. NCBI lineage: Eukaryota > Metazoa > Arthropoda > Arachnida > Uropygi > Thelyphonidae > Mastigoproctus > Mastigoproctus giganteus. The sequence continues at coordinate 138,651,279 of NC_143583.1, forward strand.
TGAATAGAGTAGTGTTATTATTGATTTAGATATCTATTGAATTGAAACAGAAATCATCTACAAATTAGGCAGCAAAGCAAAGGGCTCAGAGTAGCAGGACTGCTGTGGCACAGGGAAGTGAATTCGTAGGAGAATCACAGCCATTTGTATGGCTGTGATTCTCCTACGAATCACAGCCATACAAATGTACCATTTATTCAATGTTTTTAGATAAATCTGAACAGAGCATGATACTATCAATGGGGATATTCTTGTTTGTGTGTCTGACTCAAAGAATGTGGGAAATTAAGAACTTGACATTTATAAGTACTTGAAGAACAGGGTGGATGTCCTCAATGGAATTAAAATGAGGGCCCCATCAAACTCTCAGCTGCCCACCTGAACACCAGATCTTATGCTCATGTATCAGCACAACAGCAAGGTTGTTGCACAGGAAATAGCTATTGTCAGGAGAACTGTAAAATATTTTGTGCAAAAACAATAGATGGAACAGGCCTGACTATATCTAGGAGCAAAATTTGATGACATTGTAGAGCAGATATAATCTGTTAAGAGCATAAAAGGCAATATCGTTATGCACATTGTTATCGTTATGCAATAATGCACATTAAAAGTAGAGCTGAAGACTTACCGTATTTTCCAGCTTATAAGATGCGCCCTAGTTTTGGCCACATATTTTGGAAAAAATAATAACCCTTCTATTATCCTTCGATACTGTTTACGGTGAAACCAAGAAGCGATCTTTTTACCGCCTGATGTAAACAAATATGGCGACATGGCGTGATACAGGACGTAATAAGGGGGTAGGTATTAAAAATAAAAATAATGGAGTTACATTTATTTTTTAAAATTTTTTTTATTAAATGGACTTACAACATGGAGTTTTTATTCAATTCATAAAACACAAATTTTTAAAAATATTTATTTGTTCTAAAGATTATGAAATATCTGACATTTTCATTTATCCTTAAACCCTAAAAAGCCATTACTGAAATCATCATAATATTCAAGATATTCAATGTCACCATCGTCCATGTTATGAGCAATCTCTGAGTCAGATGAATCTGTTTCCTCATACAAAAGGTCGTCTTCCGTGCCGTCAAGAGCATTGGTTATGCCACACTTCTTAAACGATCGTACTATTGTCTCCATTTTAATTTCATTCCAAGCATTTTTGACCCACTGGCAAACCTGTACAATGGTGGGTCTTTTGATGCACTCTGTTGATGTTAGTTCATGCTGTGGGAGCATCATCCATTTATTCCATTCTTCACGCATGTAGTCCTTGAAAGGCTTATTTATTGATACATCCAGGGGGTTGCAATTGACCCGTTAACCCTCCAGGAATTACAGCCATTTGTGTGTTTAAACTTTTTAATCTTATCTTAGTACAGTTAGTTAGGTGAGACCAGAACTGATCCCACACAAGAAGCAACGGCTTCTTGCGAAGTCCACCAGGACGGAATGACCACACCTTTTACAGCCAAAACCTCATGCCATGCTCATCCATCCATCCATCCATCCTTTGGGGTGAACTTGAATAAAAACTCCTGCTGGAATGCTTTCTTTCAGCATTGTTTTCCTTTTAAATATTAGTAATGGTGGTAACTTGGTACCGCCAGCACTGCTGTAAAATGGGATTTCTCATTGCCGGAAGTTTTAATGGTCACAGATTTAGCATCCTTAAAATCAACTGTCTTATTAGAGGGAACGTCAAACGTCAATGGAATGTCATCCATATTTGCAATTTGACTAAGTTCAAAGTCATTTTCTTTTCTGACTTTGATAATATATCAGTGAAAATCAATAATTTTGTTTTCATACTCCACAGGCATTTTCTGTGCTATTTTTGTTCTTGTTTGCATCGCTAATCTGTGTCTCTTCATAAATCTATAGCACCAGCCTATAGAACCTGTAAAGTCATCATGCCCTCTTGCAGCTGCCCTCAATTTAGCTTCAGAAATGATATTTTTAGTCGTTACCACAATACCTTGGCTCCTGTGATCTGTAACTCACGTCTTCATCTCATTCTCCAGTTCCTCCCATCTAGCTTTTTGCTTGCGAAGGTTGTGTTTTGACTTTATTGCTTGTCAAAGTTTCTCCTCTTGCTTTTGCCAGTCACGTACCATTTTCTCGGTAGGAGGTGGTCCCAAATGTCTTTCAGCAACACAGTCCCATATTGCTTTGCAAATTCTATTACTTGTAATTTAAAGGCAATTGTGTAGCATTGCCTTCTCAACAACTCCATCATAACAGGGTGTCCTGAAATTTATAAAAAAATTATTGATAAAGAAAATAATAGTAGTAAAATTAAATACGGTAATATATTTTTCTCAAAAGAATGGTATATGCTTGGGTAAATGTTCAACCAATAATGAAATGTTTGTTTCTGAAAAAAGCTGACAGAAGTAGCGTAACAGAAATTCTTACTCACCCTAAGACAATTACGGGTGTCACTTTCTCTTTGCAAAAGATGGTTGTAATTGAAAAATCCCGATCCAATCTAATTAGCCCGCCATACCATAAAAGCGCAAGATCATAGAGGAATACCATAAAAGCACGATTGTCATATCACGCAGATTTCAACAAATTTTCCACGAAAAAAAGATTACTGGTATGTATTGTTGCCATAGATTGTAACCACTGATAATTGTTAAAAATATATTTCAACAGATAAATCTTAAGTAAAATTGGTGTGAATTTCAAAGGGAAGTTTTCAGAACTCAGTTTACCGGCGCAGGGTGATTTTCCGAGTATTTCTTTGCGAAAAACCGCGTCTTATAAGCCGGAAAATATGGTACTTAGCAAGTAAAGAGCTGTTTTGAGAAAATATTATGCATTACGATTAAGTTTGAAACTGTCTGCAATTCTGCTCAGACACAATAGCAGGGAATACGTGATGAGAACCTTGTCAGTCATTTTGGCTGTGGAAAAACTATGTAAGGCTCTTGAGGTAGAATTTTTGTCTGCATGATATGTGCTTGTTAACAGAAATTATTTTTACAGTGATGGGATACACTTAAAGAGAATGGGTGCAAGAATATTTGCTAATGCTATCAAGGCAATGTTAGGCAAGTTGGGAAACTGCTAACTTGGAAGGGATACACAGAATAATATATTAATTAGAATAGTGGTATCCAACCTGCAGCCTGTGGGCCAGATACAGCCTGCAAATAATTTTTATATGGCCCTTGCAGAAAGAGAACTAAAACAGCATTTTAAATTTTGTTAATTATTTTAAGAACCGTGTACATTCAACACTAAAATAAGTGGAAATAAATGAATTTAAAAGACTGTGGCACTTGCTGCAGCTAATATGTGAGTGTTTAAGATACAAAGCCACATGTTGGCATTGTGAATTCTGTTTCTTTTGTCTATGTTTTGTATCAAATATACACATGCCCTTCCAGAACATGTGTATATATGAGGTGTTATCAAAATGTTCTGGGATTCCAACACGTTTGCACAGCCACCAAGATTTCAACACTTTTGCACAGCCACAAAGGTTAAGCCTTCTGCTTGACCTTGGTGGCTGTGCAAAAGTGTTGAAAATGCAATACACTAATTTTTCTCGAATTAGTTAGTTTGGCCTGCAAAACAAATCTAACTTTAAATATGGCCCCTGTACGGGAAAATGTTAGACACCACAAAACTAGAGCACAGGCACAGGTGAAAGTAATTCTTGTACTGTCTCAGCCTAGGAAACCAAGTTGTTTGGGATTTCGAGGTCTGCTGGGGGGGGGGGTCCTTGTATATAATAAGCAAATACGCGGGGTGTCAGGGAGACAAAGAAATAGGGCAGGTGCACTAATGCTAAAAGCATAGTAAATAAATTTGATGGAATTGAATTACTGGCTAATTCATCAAATGCAAATGCCCTTAGTTAAACCTATTAAATGCCCTTAGTTAAGAAGCATATTAAATCCAAGGCAGTGCATTCAGTTATTATGGGTGGCCAATGCAGTGTTGAGTCAGTTTGGTGCAACAGAAACATTGGGAAAACAAAAAAGAGAACAGAAGTTTTGTATAGGCCTATTAACTGTGATGAATAACACGAACAGACAAATAGTGGGCCAGTAAATCAGAATGTCTTATAAGAGGGGATTTTTAATTTTTACATATTGACTGAAACTAGTGAGTTGGTTACTCACACACTAGCAAGATTTTAAGGATTTAATGAATGATTGTTATGTACACCGGTATGTTAGAGAGGCAACAGGAAAAAGCAATACTCATAAATCTGGTTATGTACAATGATCGTTCATTCAACAAGAGTAAAGAGAGTGGCATTTGCTTTCATAAAGGTAAATACAGTAGTCTGTTTTTAAATTCTATATAGTGAGACCAACTGATGATTTTACCTACAATAAATGCTAAATGGGAAGCATTCAGGAAAGTAATTATTGAAGCTACTAGGCTTTCCATATCAAGTAAAAAATACTTTTCAAGGTTTAAACCTACTTTTTTTTTTTTTATGTAAACCCCAAACCCGAGAGGTATTAGAACCTATAGTACTTAGTACCGTGCTTGGGTTGGAGGTTGAGAAGACGAAAGAAGATATTTGTTGACATTGGACTTGAACTTCTGTAGACTGTAATTTTCAGGAAATACGTGTGAAGGAAGGTTGTTCCAGAAAACGGCAGTTGAATGAATAAACGAGAAAGATGAAAAGTTAGTTCTGTGAGTTTCAAGTTGGACAGTAAATGGATGTTGGCTGGTGGCGGCACGTGTTCGGACTGTTTTGAAAGAGAGAGCGGGAATTATGGAAGCCAATTCAGAAGAACAGTGCCCATGGAAGTATCTGTAGAAGAGGCATGCAGCATAAACAGTACGTGTGTGAGACAGTGAGTGGAGAGACTTTGTTAAAGATGAATCATTAATTAGTCTAACTGCGCTCTTCTGAATGGAATCAAAAAGCCCGAGAGAGGTTTTGGGGGTACCACCCCAGATGTGGGAACAATATTCCATGGCAGGGCGGATTTGCGATTTATACAGAGTGAGCAGCTATTTGGAACAAAAGTAACGCCGAGAGTAAAAGAGAAAACCAAGTTTTTTAGATGCAGAGGAAGCAATATTTGTAATGTGCTTGTGCCAAGAGATATTAGAAGTCAGGTTAATCCCCAAAACAGATACAGTCGATTCCGGTTATTTGGGACACATCGGGACTAGTGCATTTTGGCCCGATTAAGCGGCTGCCCCAATTATCCGAAGTTTCACGTAAATAGTTAAAAATACAATGTGCACCCCCCCCCCCCCCTTAGAATTGGTTCACTGTACAATCAAATCACGTTACGACGAATTCACCACAGTAAAGTTCCGTTCACTATACAATGTGTAGTAAGCGCCGGTCATTGTGATCACGTTTGTGAATTGAATTTTAATTCTGTAAACAGCGATTCCAATTAGCAAAAATAGGAGGAATATTATCCACAGGCTATAAAAGTAAAGATATATTAAGCACAAATTTACTCTTTATTACCTTACCAATTAAAAAATTAAATGATACGTGAAAATCGGAAGAATATACGTGATAATCGGAAGAATTAATACGTACTGTAATAATGTGTACATACTAACTAAACTAGTTGACAGAAACTGTTCACTGACATTTGTGGGTGGGGGTTAAAATTTAAAACAGTAAAAAGATAAGCAATCAATAACAAAGAACACGGCACACACACAAATTGCAAGTAACACAACACACGCAAGTGAGAACGGAACAAATTACAAAGCTTTAAAAACAGGAATGAAGAGGAGATCTGAAAATCAAATTTTTTTATTTGATTGAAGAGTTCATGGAAGTGTAAACACATTTTACCATAATAACCCACAGAATTCCAGCGGTCGGTATTACCGCAAATTCAATAAGATCGAGTTTACTGTCCGTTTCTGATAGATTGCACTAACAGAAAAGCCCAACAAACAGGTGACTGCTAATTGTTTTTATTGTTTATGGTTGTGACCTCCAGAAATCCGACCGAACTACGTGGTACGGTCGGAGACAATCGTAGGGTAATCTCCAGTGCTGAGGTCTCCTGCCCCGATTAAACGGCATTTTGTCCCAATTAAGCGAAGTAAACCCTGGCTATTTTCTCGATTGGTTTTTGTTTTTTAAGATTTGCCCCAAATAAACGGCTGCCCCGATTAACCGGTGGCCCAGATAACCGGAAGCCACTGTATATCATTTTGCCGAGAAATCGGAGTGTCACTAAAGATAAGCATACGAGCAGAAGAATCCTTTTTGCTAGATATAAGACAAGACTGAGTTTTAGAAGGATTGAAATCAACTAAGTTGTCTTTGCCCCACGGGACAATTACCTGAAGATCGGAATTTAAGGAATTGGTAGCAGATTTTCGAGAAGTTGAAGCTGATTGAGCAGGACAAGGTTTCTCAAAATGGAAAGTGGAATGCAATGTGCTATCATCGGCAAAACTATGGATAGGATTTCCAGTCAGTGGAAGAAGATCATTAATATACAAGAGGAAAAGAGTGGGGGAAAAACTGAACCTTGGGAGACACCAGCATTAGTGGACAGAGAGCCATCTACCATCACCCTCAGTGAGCGATCAGAGAGAAAACTGGATAACCAATTTCTAAAAACAGTTGGCAAACCATAAGATGGAAGCTTGTTTAGAAGACCTTTATGCCAAACACGATCGAAAGCCTTTGAGATGTCAAGAGCAACTACTTGTGTTTCACCGAACCTTTCCATAAATGGGTAACATAAGCCAGATTATCACCAGGGGATCGACACTGACGGAATCCATGCTGGTGATCGTGGATCAGACGGAAGGTTTCTAGGTAGTTTAAGAGTTGGCGGTTAATTGATTTCTCCATTACTTTAGAAAGAGTAGAAGTAATTGCAATAGGACGATAATTGGATGGGAGGGATTTGTCACCCTTTTTAGGAACTAGCTGGATATGAGCAAATTTCCAAGCAGAAGGAAAAACACCTTTAGAATAAGAAAGTGAAAAAAGGTGGCAAAGAATAGGAGTAAGTTCAGGAGCACAGGTTTTGAGTACAAGTGGAGAAATAGAATCGGGACCTGGAGCTTTCTTAGCATCAAGATTCATCAAAATCCTTCTGACATCCTTTTGACGGAAGACCATAGGAGGCATTGAATTGAGCATGTTGGGAATAGTGGGAGGTGTTTTACCAAGATCATTAATACATGAGTTGGAATAAAAATGGGATGCTAGCAGGTCAGCTTTATCTTTGGCCGAAGTGACAACAGAGCCATCTCGTTTGGACAGAAGTGGGAGCAGAGATGGGCAAAAGTTGCGGCCCAATAGCTTTGTCAAGAAACCAGAATGCTCGGCTACCATTAGGGCAAGAAGCAAGTTTTCTACTCTTAGCCTGCTCAAACTCTAGTTTGGACTGATTAATAACTGCTTTACAACTGTTGCTAGCTTTGGTGTACGCAGAAAATGAAACGGAAGAATTAGAAACAAGCCAATTACGATATGCAACATTCTTCTCTTGAACAGCCTTAGCACATTTATTGGAAACCCAAGGTTTAGATAAAGGACGAGATTTTAAAGTGGAATGTGGGATAAAGGATTCCATTCCTGCAAGAATAATTTCACTGACACGATCTGAGCAAACGTTGACATCAGAAGTTTTGAAACAGTAATCCGGTCAAGGAAAAGAAGAAAAGAAGTCTCGCAGGTCATCCCATTTTGCATTCTTGTAATGCCAAACAACATGAGGTTGGGAACAGCCGTGAGATAAAGGTTCCATTGGTGAAGAGACAATCACCAAGTTCTCAGCTGAAGTGCCTAAAGGACCTCTCACTTCGACCGTGTGCTTAGAAGGGTTGTTTGTGAGAAAAAGATCAAGCATATTGGCTGTATGATTAGGATTGTCCGGTATTCTTGTAGGTAAATGAACAATCTGTGCAAGGTCGTTAGTAATTGCAAAAGCCTCATCATCTCAACCAGCTGGGTCGGTGTGACTAGAAAACGGAAGCCAGCTGGAGTTGTGAACATTAAAATCACCAAGGAAAATTACCTCATTGTTAGGAAAGTTGGACTGCAGAAAGTTAGGTTGCAAAGTAAGGAAGTCAAAGAGCTCCAAGCGATTGGTGGAGTTGGGAGAATGGTAGAAACAACATATGAATTTAACACAATGAGATAGAGAGATTTTAAGCCAGAGATGATCAAAGAGAGGAAATTCCAAATTGGCAAGTCTCTGACAGGGAATATCAGAATTGACATATGCACAAGTACCTCCTTTGAAGCGAAAGGAATCATACAGTGAATAATTTGGGCATCTGAGATGAGCAGTAGTTGAATCAACTGATAACTGATTCTGTCAGAAAAAGTACATGGGGTTTGGCAGACTGCAAGTGAAAATGTACATCGTTGAGATTAGAATTGAGACCATGTATATTTGTGAATTGAATTGGGAAGTGCTTGGGAGGACTTTTATTTAGATCTTTTCGCAGATAAGCTTGCTCTATTAGTTTGACAATTCATGGTGTATTCAATAGTAAGAAAAAGTGGATGAGACATGTTGTATGAAGTAACGAAATGTTTGGATATGGTATACACATGGTAAGAATATATACCCAGATCCTAGACATAACGTGGCCTCGACAATGCTCCCCGCAGATACACTAACTCGGACTCCCTCCAGTCACTATCTGGCAGAGTAGAGGTAGCAAGATTATACACTAGCTGATCCGGAAGCCTTCTAGAGAGTTATCAATAGGTTCGGTCCCATGTACTAACTAGCGGCCGGCCTGCAAATACCGTTTTAGAGCTGTTCCCTCGAAATGTAAGGAATATTGGATCTCGCTACGATGTTCATCATAACCTTGAAAGTCATCAATGATACTGCATGATGGAAGAGATAGGGAAGGGTTGACCGGAACTTAGCTCTAGAGACTAAACATGGGTTCCACCACTTCAAGCCTCCAATAAGCAAAGTGGTGGTATTGCACCGGTTGATGAGAGTCATCTACCACCTAGTACTGCCTGGTAACATAGAGGGGCGGCGTTTCTCCATGTGGTGTGGGTGCCACACTTCGACCCCTGCTTACGTTGGTTCACACCTGGGTGGTCACCCACCATGTACTTGTGCATGGAGGTTATACCCAGGATTACTAACAGTCCCACCATCGTGAAGGTGCAAGCAGAGGATTTGGCTGTCACAGCCCATCCGGACTTCGCCGAAATTGGGTTCACTTGACTTGAGTGTCACCCGCATATCAGTTCCATCAGCGTTTTAGACTCCCAGGTAGCAAGTACAGCTTGTCTGGCATATCTGAGAGAATGTCTGTGACAACCTCAGGGACCTGAAGATATCAAATAAACTAATGCAACTCATGGAATATAAGAAAAATGCATGGGATGCATATGAATTATCAAGTGACGTTAGATGCTTGTGGAAGATATAAATTAATATATGAAGAATTCACAAAGGAAGTTAGGAAAGCTAAGGAAGATTATGAGGGGTCTTTGGAAGAAAAGCATACAAAGAAAAAAGAAACACTTTATTTATGTAAAACACTAGAAGGAAGGAAGGGATTAATCACATTGGTCCACTTGATATATTATGTGTTAGATGCTGATAAACTGAATGGGTAATTTGCATCTACAGTCACTCGTGAGGAATTCTTTAAAGAAGGGGGATGCTAGAAGTTTATCAATTTCTAATAGGGTGCTAAATGATTTTGTGATAACTGAGAAGAAAGCAGAAGAAAAATTGCTGATGCTAAACATAAAAAAGATGCCTGGGATGGATGGGATCTACCCAGTTATATTATGGGAGGTGGCAGAAGAGGTAATCAACACCCCTTAACAAAAATTATGAGAATATTTTGGATTTAGAGATGATACTTGTGGACTGGAGAGGTGTAAATGTATCTAAATTTACAAAGAAGGGTCAAAGGGTGATGTCATAATTTCAGACGTGTTAGCTTAACTTCTGTTCCAGGGAAAATAATAGTCACTGGTTAAAGAAGTAATGCAGGACTATATAGAGAGGAGTGCAGTTATACTGCAGTCACAGCATGGATTTGTTAAAGAGCAATCTTGTCTCACAATTTGATTGATTATTATGATGCATTAAGAGGAACTGGGTGCAAAAAATAATTCTGAAATAATATCTTGTGTTTCAAGAAAGCTTTTAATACTGTTACATATAAGACTGCTGTACAAATTAGGACAGTGTGGAATCAAGGGTAAGTTACTGATTTTATTTCTAATATCTTTATCAAGATATTATCTTTTATCAAGCGGATTCAAGTTAATATCAGAATTTATCGGTTTGATTAAGTTAGTGAAGAAACTAAGAACTTGCATATTTCTGTCTGAGTATGTTTATGACTGAGGGAATATAAACTTGCTTTCTGGCATTATTTTGAAATTACTAATACTAGATATCCCTATCATGATGTCTTTAAATAAAAATGGTATATCTGGCAAGTTCTGAAGAAATTTGCCATACTTTGTTTTCTTTATGGGGTGTTTAGGCTCATAACTATTACCTTGTTGAGAAAACCCTCTAAGATCATAATAGTAGTAGTGGTGGCATGTGATGCAAGAAACAAGAGTATGACCTTATGCAGCATCAGCCAAAAAAAAAAAAAAAAAAAATTTGCATTACCATTCCATCTAAATGTTGGTCCAGTTCCTCCTTAAATATATTTAACCTATCAACTTCCACGACTGATGGAAGTTTGTTCCAGAAATTAACCACCCGCTGGCTAAAGGCAAATTTCCGCACATCTATTCTACATCTGTCTTTCCTCAATTTGACTTTATGTCCCCTTAGGTTCGTAATCTGAACAAATGGAAGAATCCCATCAGAATTCAGCGTGCTCAACCCATTCAAGGCCTTATACACCTCAATCAAATCATGCAGGTGCCTAGTCTCCAGCCACTGCAATTTGCAGAACTCAAACCTCTCTTGGTAAGAGAATCCCTTCATTCCCCTCACCAATCTTGTTGCCCTGCAAATCTACATCCTTCCTAAAATGAGGCCTCAAGACCTGTATGCAGTACTCAATGCGTGGCGTGGCCTGGGCTGGCCTGGCCTGACCTGACCTGACCTGACCTGACCTGACCTGACCTGACCATTGCCTTATACAGAGAAACAATCGCCTCCTTTTCCCTGCTGACAAAGGAAAAGGAGGTGATTGTTTTGTAGTGACAAAACCCCATGACCTGCCCTGTCAGCCTGTCTGCATTTCTCAGAAAACTTCATATCTGACTGCACAATTACTCCCAGGTCTTTTTCGTTTTCTACCACCCTAAGTGTAGTACCACATAGTTGGTACGTTTCTCTGAGGTTACTTCTACCCATATGCAATACTTTGCATTTGTCAAGGTTAAACTTCAGTTGCCACTTCTCAGCCTGTCTGCCCAAATTTTCTAGATCCTGTTGCAGTATCACATTGCTATTATTGTCATTAACAACCCTGCCAACCTTTGTATCAACTGCAAACTTCGACACTAAGCCTGATATACCTTCATCAATATCATTGATAAATATACAAAACAAAGGTGGCCCCAACACCGAACCCTAGGAGACTCCACTAATAACATTATCCCACGAAGAGCAGTGCCCATTGATTACCACCCTCTGTCTTCTCCCACTCAACCACTCTTTTATCCATTGTAGCAACTTACCTTAATACCATTCTGCTCCAATTTGTACAGTAGTCTTCCATGCGCAACAGTGTCAAAAGCTTTTCTGAAATCCAAGTATATGATATCAAAATTACTTTTTGCATCCAGTTCCTTTGTAACCACATCATAATATCCAATCAATTTGTCAGACAAGACTTTCCCTTAACAAACCCATGCTCTGTCCGAATTATTGCTGCAGTCTTGTCTAGACGAACCTGCAATGCATCTTTAACCAGTGACTCCATTATTTTACCCGGAAACTGGTCTGTAATTACTCACGTCACCCTTCGATCCCCCTTTGTGAATTGGGGATACATTTGCGCATCTCCAATCCATGGTGACCTCCCCTGAGTCCAAAGATTCTCTGATAATTATGACTAAGGGTTTGCTTAGTTCCTTTGCCCCACCTCCTTTAATATAACTGGATAGATCCCATCCACCCCAGGTGCCTTTCGTATGTTTAAAGTTAAACATACGAAAGGCACCTGGGGTGGATGGGATCTATCCAGTTATATTAAAGGAGGTGGGGCAAAGGAAGTAAGCAAACCCTTAGTCATAATTATCAGAGAATCTTTGGACTCAGGGGAGGTCACCATGGATTGGAGAAGCGCAAATGTTTTTGCTCATCTCCAATTTTGCCTCCACTTTGCTCTCAGTTATTACAAAATCATTAAGCACCCTGCTACAATTTGATAACCTTCTGGCATTTTCAAATCTTAATAACTCCTCATGTGTGAATGTAGGTGCAAAATACTCATTCAGTTTGTTTGCTATCTGAGCAGGATCATCAACAGTTGAACCATCGATATCAAGTGGACCAATCAGATTCATCCCCTTCCTTTTATAGTTTATATAAGTAAAGAAATCCTTGCTGTTTTTCTTATCATCCTTTGCAAAGATTTCTCTTAATCTGCCTTTGCCTGCCTAACCTTCTTTGTGACTTGATTACAGACTAGCTTATATCTGCCATAGACTTCTGTGTCGCCAGATAATTTATGTGCATCCCATGCATTTTTTTTTTTTTTTTTCTCTGTCACAAGTCTCATTAGTTCATTTGATAACCATTTAGGCCTAAACTTTGAACAATATTTCTTAATAGGTATGAAACTTTTAGTAGCTTCCACGATTAATTCCTTGAATGCTTCCTACATAGAATTTGCTGCTGGTAACATCATCAATTGATTGCACTGTACAGAATTTAAAAACTGTCTGAGACCACTGTACTCACCTTTACGGAAGTGAAAACCCTTTCCTTTACCCCTGATGGTAATTATATCTTTAAGTAAATCCCACATCAGTACACTGTGATCTCTGCCACCTAGTGGTTCCTTTATCTGCAAATTCTTAATACACAAATGATCACTGCTGATAATCAGATCAAGAGTATTACCCTCTCTGGTTGCCTCTCGAACATGCTGCTGCTGCAGAAAACAATCATCTAATAAATCCACAGAAATCTTACTAGTATGCGAGTGACCAATCCACAAGTTCTAGTCAATATCTGGGAAGTTAAAATCCCCCATTATAAGACATTCTGATTTACTAGCACACTATTTCTCTGTACAATTTTTCATTGTACTCATTCGAGTTATTAGGCCTATAACACACTCCTACTCTTATTTTTGCTTTCGCAGTGCTTATGTCACACCAAACTGACTCAGCAGTGCACTGTTCTGCTATATCAACTGGATGCACTTCTTTTGATTTTATGTTTTTCTTAATTAACAGTATAACACCTCCTCCCTTCCTATCCTGTCTATCCTTTCAAATTCCAATTCTGCATTCCTAATATCTGTGTGACACCACATCTCTGATATCCCAACAATATTCGCCTTTGATGTCTTAACCAACACTTCAAATTCATCAAATTTATTTACTATATTTCTTGCATTGGTGTACATGCAAGTACAGTCAGGCCTCGTATAGCACGATAGTTGTGTTCCTAGAAACCCTCGTGCAATGCAAAATCGTGCAATATAAACAACAGGCCCTATGGGAAAAATAGGGTTAGGTGCCGGCCACCCAAGACTGAATACACATTTGTAACCAAAACATTACCTAACACAATAAATAATCGTAATAAAATAATTACGTATTTTATTACGACTATTACGTAATAAAATATTGCTAATGCTTTTGCTTCTATTGTAAGCAAACTTGTTTTTTGTTTGATTTTCTATCCAAACAGTTGGATTGAAAATCAAACAAAAAAGAGCCGTTGCATCTCTTTCAATTCTTTGTGTCTTAATGTAATGGATTTTAATTACACTTTGAGTTGTTCCTGCTATGAAAGTTGTTTTTTATTTTCTCTGCATTCTTTGTAATTCTCGGCGTTACCTCATTTAGGTCTGTAGCACGTGCAATATCACATGGTCTTTCATTTCGCTCAAAGCCTTTTACAATTTCATATTTTTTCTCTATCGACAGTGGCTGACTGGCCATAAACCTTATCGGGGAAACCCCGGAGGCCGGTGTGATTTTGGCCATAAACCGTAGTATGAGGCCACTATAAGTTTTCCCGGGTAAGAATTTTTGACCCAGTCCGCCTCTGTTTATCGATATTGCTTTTTTTTTTTCTCTGTGAATCTGCAGTGTCTTCACCAGAACGCTTCCTTTTCACACCTTTTAAGTATTTTACTCATTTTTAGGGAATAAAGCACAATTACAAAACGAGGAGGCACGCTTGATACACATAAACAAAGTTGCACGCGTGTAGCAACTGAATAAACAACACCGTAAAGGCAGAGATACACTATTAACACCTCATATTTTACTTAAGCACATTTCTAGAGGTTACTACAATAAAACAATAAAAACAATTTCCAGTTGCGTTTCTGCTAGTGGGATCTGTTATAAACTGGTAGTAAATTCGATCTAATTGCATTTGCAATTATACCAATAGCTGGAACTGATATAAAACACATAAATACATTTTCAGAATCTTCTCTTCATTCCTATCGTGTTGCGTTCAGTTGGGGTGATTCCGCGTTAGACTGCCATTTCTTGTAAACACAAAGGCGAATCGTGCATAAGCGAATTCGGTTCGTGTTATATAAGATATCGTTCCCCTATTTATAAATCGTGTATGATTTTGTGTAATGTAAACACCTGTTATACGAGGCCTGACTGTATACCAATGCTAGTATGTACTTTATCACCTCTCTGCTGGATAATGTATTATCACAAACTTATTAGCATTAGTAGAGGCATTTGATGCAACAAAGCAAGCTTATGCAGCATCAGCCAAAAAAAAAAAAATAATAAATAAATAAAAAATAACCACTTCCACTTCACCCCTCTGTTCGTTCGAAATACCTGTCCAGCTGAGCCTTAAACTTATTTAGGCTATCAACTTCCACGACAAGGGATGGAAGTTTATTCCACCAACCAACCACCCGCTGGCTAAAGGCAAATTTCCTCACGTCTATCCTACATCTGCCTTTTCTCAATTTGAATTTATGCCCTCTCAGGTGATTATTCTGAGCAAGAGGAAGAATCCCATCAGCATTGAGCATGCTCAAACCATTCAAGACTTTATACACCTCTATCAGATCACCTCGCCGGTGCCTAGTCTCCAGATACTGTAATTTGCAAAACTTAAGCCTTTCTTCGTATGAGCACCCCTTTGTTCCATTCACTAATCTTGTTGCCCTTCTCTGTACTCGTTCCAGCAGCTCTACATCCTTCTTGAAATGAGGCCTCCAGGCCTGTATACAGTACTCTAGGTGTGGTCTGACCATTGCCTTATACAAGGGAATAATCACCTCCTTATCCCTGCTAGAAAAATTCCTATATATCATCGACAATACACCATGAGCTACTCTTGCAGCCCGTCTGCACTGCTCAGAAAACTTCATATCTGCCTGCACAACCACCCCCAGGTCCCTTTCATTCTCTACCACTGTCAGTGTAATACCACAGAGTTAACACCTTGCTCTGGGGTTGCTGTTTCCCTTATGTAGTACTTTACATTTGTCAATGTTAAACTTCATTTGCCACCTCTCACTCAGCCCATCTGCTCAACCTTTCCAGATCCTGTTGCAGTAGCATAGTGTCAGTAGTGTCCTTGACAGCCCTGCCAACCTTCGTATCGTTGGCAAACTTGGACATTAAGCTCGATATACCATCATCAATATCATTTATAAATACAGAAAACAATAATGGACCCAATACTGAACCCTGAGGGACTCCACTAATAACATTAGTCCACGATGAGCAGTGTCCATTGATTACCACTCTCTGTCTTCTCCCCCTCAACCACCCCTTTATCCACAGCAGCAATTTGCCTCCAGTGCCACACTGCTCCAATTTGTGCAGCAGTCTTCCATGTGCAACAGTATCAAAAGCCTTTCTAAGATCCAAGTATATAATATAAAAGTTATTCCCTGCATCCAGTTCTTTTGTGACTGCATCATAGTATCCAATCAAATTGGTCAGGCAAGACTTCCCCTTAACAAAACCATGCTGTGTCTGAGCTATGACTGAAGTCTTGTCTAGATGATCCTGCAGTGAAATGTACTGGTCTTCAAGTGTTATTTTTCATGTTTCAAAACTGATTCACACTCTGCTTACATTATTGTAAGCCACATTCAGCCACTTGGCCATTTCGCCTTGATATTGTCCTACCTTCATTTTACTTGCTGCTCTATACTTCAAATGAAGATATTTGTGACATTTTTGTAAAATGACTTTATTTGAGATTGATAATGTTAACAATAAATATTAGAGTATGGAACTTTATAAAATATTGCTTTTATCTGATCACCCAATTTGTACATTGTATGTATTTTTTGGTGATGTAGTGGATAAGACAGATTGTCTCATAATTGAAAAAATTTGGTGTACTTTTATTTTTAAATAAAATATATATTCACACTTTTGTTTTAGACTTTTGAGTACCAGATAATGAAAAAGAAAGAAATATTTTTCACTTAAATGTTATAATATTAAAAATTTAATTATTATATTTGACGGCATATAAGATGCACTTTTTTTTTTAACATTAGCATTAGAAGATGGATATGATACAAGAAAGCAAGCTTATGCAGCATCAACCAAAAAAAAAAAAAAAAAAAACACTCCCATTTCACCCCTCCGTTTGTTCGAAATACCTGTACAGCTTGAGCCTTAAATTTATTTAGGCTATCAACTTCCAGAACAAGGGATGGAAGTCTGTTCCAACTATCAACTACCAGCTGGCTAAAGGCAAATTTCCACACATCTATCCTACGTCTGTCTTTCCTCAATTTGAATTTATGCCCTCTCAGGTGATTATTCTGAGCAAGAGGAAGAATCTTATCGGCATTGAGCATGCTCAAAGCATGGCTTTATACACTTCAAGGCTTTATACACCTCTATCAGAACACCTCGCCGGTGCCTAGTCTCCAGACACTGTAATTTGCAAAACTTAAGCCTTTCTTCGTAAGAGCAAGCTACTAAAAAAGTAAACATAACCTTCGTCGTCCCACCCACATTGACCAGAACTTGAAGATGTAAAAAAGTGGGTAGTAGGTGAAAGGAATTTAGGAAGTGTTTCTACCAAAATGATTATGCATAAGGCTAGAATATTAACAGAAGGATGAGGAAATCTGAATTTTTCTGAAACACAAGGTACCATTTCATGCAAAGGCATGGTTTGTCAATGCGCACAAAAACAAAAATTGCCCAAAATTACCAGCAGATTATGAATTAAAAATACTGGACTTCTATAAATTTGTAATAAAGGCTTGAAAAATGAACTTCTTTTGAAATTGGCCAAATAGGAAATATGGATGAGATCCCACTAACTTTTGATGCACTATCCAATAAAACTGAATATCAAAGGGTCTAAAATGGTGTCAATAAAAACCACTACATTACACAGTAGTTTTGGTTCTGTGCTGATGGCAGAAAACTACCACCATTTTTAATATTTAAAAGAAAAAATCCACCTAAGGAAATAATTCCAGGCGTATTTGTTCACATTCATCCAACAGGATAGATGGATGAGTCTAGAATGAATTTATGGCTCCAAAAAATATGGGCAAGGCATCCTGGTGGTCTCTTAAGGAAACCATCTCTTCTCATTTTGGACCAGTTCAGAGCCCATAGAACTAAAATCATTAAAAAGAGGGTGAGGGAATTGCATACCCAGATAGTTGTCATTCCTGGTGAACTGACAAACCAATTGCAACCTTTGGATATGTCCATAAACAAGCCATTTAAGCAAAATATGAGAGAACAGTGGAACAAATGAGTGGGAGAACTCGATCATGATCTCACATCCACAGGAAGAATGAAGAGGCCCACCATTGCACAGTTGTGTGAATTGGTTAAGGAATCATGGAGAAATATAAGTGGTAAAATAATTATAAAGTCTTTCAAGAAGACAAATTAGTAATGCTCTTGATGGCACTGAAGACGGTGATACCAACATTAGCAAGGAAGAGTTTTTTTTTATTTTCAAAATGACTGAAGTTTCCCTTTGCAGAACACTAATGCTTTTTACCATTTCCTCACTCTCTTTTTGTTCATTTTCAATTCTAGTAGTAGTTTGCTTCATATAAAATATTTTCTAATGTAGCTAAAATTCTTTTATTTCTCTTCGAAATTGCTGTATTGATAAATTAATAATAATAATTAAATACCGGTAGTTCCTGACTTTGCAAGTTAATTCATTCCTAGCGTTCGATCGTAAAGCGGGAATTTATTTCCCATATGCCTAATGTTAAAAATAGGGGTTGCATTCTCAACAATGAAATTAATTTGTTTTAATAATGATTGATTTATCCAAATAAATTAAAACATTGCCTGAAAAATTAAGCAAATTATAATAATAAAGAAATTATTTGACTTGCAAATGTTAAAGAATTCATCATCATTGACTAAATGCACACTTGTTGATCACTCATTATTGGCTTGGCTTGGCACTCGTTGGTTTGTTGCACAAGCAGTCGTCTTCAGAAATGCTTCAAGAGGCATTTGTTTCCAAGATAATCTTCTTTTCTTTATAAATTTCAATAGCATGCATAAGCATTTTTTTTAGCAGAATGCACAAATTGCAACTAACACAATTTGCACGGAGTAACAAGTTTGCAAAGCTTAAAAAAAAAAAAATGAAGAGGATTCTGAAAATTTGTTTTTTTATACGATTGAAGATTCCAGTAAAGGGATAACACATTTCGCCATAGTAACGTAAAAACCCACACAATTCCAGATATCGGTATTTTCGCAAATGCAATAACATCGAATTTACTACCTGTTTATAATTTCTTGTAGCAACAGAAAAGCCCAATAAACCAGAAAGTGCAAATTGTTTTTATTATTTTATAGTCGTGAACTCCAGAAATATGCTTTAGAAAAATATCACAAAGCCGTTCAAAATTGGTTCTTATAACAGAACATATGATAACGATGAAAGTGCAGTGCGTTTTAATGATTTGAATTGATAACTAATACAATTTACACTGTAAAAACGTCTTTTTAGAGAGTTATATAACGAAATTTTCAACTTCAGAGGTCGTGGGATGAATTGCCAAAAAACATGTTATTCGGTTCACGTTACAATATTTTCACTATATGGTAGTGTCTCTGGAATGGATTAATATCGTAAAGCGGAGTACACACTGTATTGTATAGCTATGTGCATGGTTTGAAATGTAAATGTGGTATTTATGAATGTTTAACATTCATTTTTTGTAATTAATGTTCATATTTTCGATTTTGTTGATACTTGAAAAAAAAAAAAAAGGATATTCTTTTGACAAATACAATGGTACCATAATAAGATCAAAAAATATTTGCACACCACTGATTGGAATAATTTGAAAACGTTTATTGATTTTCGCCAGAAGGCTTTAGAGACTGGATTAAGGGCTAAACGCTTCAGCAAACGACAAAGACTACGTGGATTTAGAAATGTTCGTAATAATACGATTGATCTACATAGCAACAATATGACTAATAATCGGAACTGGACCTACAATGATAACAATCCAGTACCGGCACGATATACGATTGAACTACGTAGCAACGATATGACTAATAATCGGAACTGGACCTACAATGATAACAATCCAGTACCGGTGCGATATAATATATCAACCTGGGGACATATGATTCTATTATCAACTCCTCCTACTCATAATACTGATGAAACAAAGGTTTACAAAAATATTATGAATCTTTCTTCATACAAATTAACTGAGCACCAAGTTGCACTGTTGGAAAAAGGTTTAAATCATAATTTACCCCCACACACTCTACCTAAGAAACAGTTAGTAGTAGACCTTGAATTTAGTCTTAGAGACATCCCCCAAAAAGATGTTTTAATCCAACAGGTCAATCAAATCATAAACAATCCCAGAAAGTCAGGTACACCGAGATTAAATAGAAATGAAGTTATTGCTTTACGGGAATTAAGGGAAAATAAAGACATTCTAATTCACAAAGCTGATAAGGGGGATACTGTAGTAATTTTGAATAAAGCAGATTATAATAAAAAATTACATGATATCAGATAGGTCCACATACCAAGAGGTAGACTCTGCCGTGTTTGATAATGAGGTTAATCAATACAACAGATTACTTACTTCATACCATAAAAAGGATTACATTTCAATGGCGCAACTAAAAGCCAGAACAAATAATGCACCTATTTTCTTTGGACAAGCAAAACTACACAAACCCAGACTCTGTATTAGGCCTATAGTATCATACAAAAATTCTGCCTTTTCCGCTTTGGCGACATATTTATACTGGATTATAAAACCTTTTCGGGAATTAAGGGAAAATAAGGACATTCTAATTCACAAAGCTGATAAGGGGGATACTGTAGTAATTTTGAATAAAGCGGATTATAATAAAAAAATTACATTATATCAGATAGGTCCACATACCAAGAGGTAGACTCTGCCGTGTTTGATAATGAGGTTAATCAATACAACAGATTGATTACTTCATACCGTAAAAAGGATTACATAAAGGATTACATGGAATTAGCATTCCATGCGATAAATGAAAACCATACGTTCCTGTTTAACAAAGCCAAAATTTTAAGTATTCAACATAATTATACAAAATTATTGATTGCCAAGACTTTAGAAATGAAAATACAAAAAAACTATCAACGTTCGGTGACCATTTCTCATATCTAATTCGTGGACTTTCGAACGCATGCGTACCAAAGACTAATCTCCTATTTTTATGATTCCCAACATACTCCTTTTTCGTTAGTTTCATTCTACCTTGTGAACATGACAATAGTCAAAAAGTCTGTCCGCTTAAGGGTGGAATCTTTTAGTTATTTTGTCTCATAGTATTTTAATAGTAATTTATTGATATTCCAGTGAGGAATTTTTAATTGCATGGTTTCATGGTACTTTCATCCATTTTAATAGCATTTTATTCGTATTGTAATTTTGCATTTATGACAAAATGTCTTCTTTCACTAAAGGTTGCATGGGGGTTTAATATTTCTGGGGTCGAGGTGGGGTTTTCCGCTGTGATCCTGGAGTGTTGGACTGTCTGTGTGTCGATAGTGAGGAATACATTATGAGTTTTAAACTATTTTAATTATTTATGTAAATTGGTTTTAAGTATCATTTCGTAATTTATTCGTATAAGGAGATTTGGGAAAGAAGAAATCCTACGCACCGAATAAAAGGTAACTCCTTGTTTTTTTCCAAAATATTAATAGAACGTAGGAAAAATTGAGCATATGTAAGCTCTCATTTATCTAGTTAAAAAAAAAAAAAAAAAAAAACTCAAAGCGAAAACTCATAAAATGGTAACTACCTGTAATATATTATTATACAGTTTGTATTTTTCTTCCTGTTCTGATCACATTTTTAGGATGAGCTTTTTTCTACTATAGAAATCCCTAAATACACTAAAACTTTTTTCCTTAATTTATCCTTTCTAAAATGGGGGTGCCCTATATGCCCATGCATCTTATATGCTGTCAAATATGGTAGTTTGACAAATGTGCAACCTAGCTTAGCAAAGGCTGCCTGATAAATTTTTCCTTAATAGTAAGACAAGGCAGTACATAATAGAAGTATCATTCAGAGCCCCCCCCCCCATCTCATTACTAAATTTGAAATCATTTCAGATATGATAAATGTAATATGTACTTGGTAATCAATCAGTTGCCTTTTCTATTATGTTAAAGAAATTTTTTTTTTCAGGCGCAATAAAAACATTGTGGAGTGCATCACATCTCCCTCATCAGGTGCAGTAGATGAAACCGTAAGAGTAAAATTTGATAATGGCCTACGTGTGTTTGATGATTATAAATTTCTATATGTAGAAGATCCTGACATCAGTGAAGTCATTCCTGGCTCAACAGGACAAAGAGGGGTACCAAGGGGAATACCCAGGTTAGTTTTTTTATTAATTAGCTATTATTATCTCTTTCTCTCAATGGGCTTATCTCCATCCTACAATGGACACTGGTACCAGGTGTGCGGGATGGTTAAGTCTGGTCTACTATTACTGGTCGAAGAATTCTCTGACTGTCCTACATGTGTTCATAGCTTTCTGTAGTTCCATTTAAATGTTCTCTGCAATGTCCATTGCTGCTTGGTTCTTATGGAGGCTCTTTAGCACTATGCTGCTGGTAGGCATGGTAATTAGGATGGTCATTACTTGTTCCATATGCCACATTTCTTGTCTGTTGCTGTGTGCAGCACCAGTAGATTTTGTGACTAGGTCATCTCTAGTACAGCCTAGGGTTCATACTTGTAATATGATACTTTCATTAACTAAATGGTATTTTTGCACTAGCTTCTTCTATTATCATTGCAACCTGGTCATGGCTGTGTGTGTATTCCATCTGGGTGATAACCCCACATCCCATGACGATGTGCTGGATTGTTTCTGGGGTCAGGTGGCATCGTTGCCATGTATCACCTGTCACTCAGGGATCCTTGTATTTCCTGTAGTTCGTGGTATTTGATTACCTGCTTTTGGATGGCGAGCATGAATCCTTCAGCTTGGGGTAAAGCCTCTTGCTTCTGAGCCAGGCATTTGAAGCCATCTTATCTATGTAGCCTTGATGTAGGTCATTGTAATATCTACCATGGAGTGCCTTCATCACCAATCTTTTTGTCTTTCTTCTGTCTCTGTGAGTTGGGGGGGGGGGAATCTCATTGTTGAGGTTGAGCAGCATGTACCTTTTGTCTATCTTCCTTCTGGCTTGGTAGATTGGTACTATGTTTTTCCTGGAAGTAATCCTTCAGGTTCTCAATGAGATCTGCCAAACCCCCTTCCACCAACTTCCTGGACTATGGCCAACTTTGTGGGGTGTTGGCAGCTCTTGGTCATCTATCCTGGTCAATCTCACATCTCCTTTAACTCTGTATTGGTTCATTCTTTGATCCTGAAGGAGTGAGTTAGTACTTGGACTGCGTAGGTGTTTGACTCTAACCATGTTCCTATCATTTGGCTTTGATTTTGCAGGCTTGTCAGTCTCTGATGGTATTTCTCAGTCAGGTGGATCTTGATCTCCTTGTGTTTTAGCTGTTGAGCCTGCATCATCCCCAGATATTTGTAGCTTTCTCCCTCTGTCGTGGCTTCACTCTCTTCACCGGTCTTAAGCTGGCAGTTTTGGCTGACTAGATTTCCCTGATACAAACCGTGGGTCGTGCATTGCTTTAGGCTAAATTGTACCCTGTTGTCAATGCTGAACTCTTCAGTGATCTCAAGTAGCTGTTGGAGTTGATTCTCAGTCATAGAATAGTTTGATGTAATTCATGCCAATCACGTGAGGGCAGGTGTGTAGGTTATTCCTCTTTTTCTTTTCGGGTATATCAGTACCTGCTGTTCAGCATGGTGAATGGGTTGAGTGTTAGACAGAAGCACAGTGAACTTGGTATCTTCTTGGAAGATTACTTTCTGATGGGGATCAGGCTTCTCGTGATGTTCTCAACCTTGATCGTGGTCCTCCATTTCACAATGGTTGCTTGTAGGAAGTGTGTCAGTGCCAAGGCAGCCTTTGTAGATCTTCAGTGTTTCTATCAGCCAGCTGTGTGGCATGGAGTCAAAGGTCTTGCAGTAGTTAATGTAGGCTGTGTATAGCTTGCTATGTTTCATGTAGGCTTGCTCTGCGACTGCTGCCTAAATTGTCAATTTCTGCTTCCATCCTTTGCTCATCTGCTTACATCCCTTCTGCTGCTTGGCCACAGTGTTCTGGCTCTTGGTTGTCATCTTGTTGAGACCGCTGATCAATCTGTACTTAGCCAGGTTTGTAGTGTCTTTGTCCATAGGCTTCGGATAGGTGATCCTTGAGTCAGACTGTGGGATTGTGTTAGGATGCCTTATCTGGGTGAATTGTTCCACTGTGTGTGTGTGTGTGTGTGTGTGTGCGCGCAGCTGAACTTCTTGTACCAGCTGTTTTGGATATTATCTGTTCCTGAGGTTTGCCAGTTGTAATTCTTCCTCCTGAATCTTCCATTCTGTCATCTCTTGAATGTCCTTTTTCTTACAATCTATATCCATGGGGCACAGCTTTTATGGCTAACTTTTCTGCTTCACAGGCACCCTAAAACTCCTTGAGTGCCTTCCGTTGGGGTGTCCATTGCCTTCCTTCTTTGTCTTGTCTAATTTTCCTGTATAACGCTCTGGTTTTTATCAAATATCCTGTTGTCTCTCGTGTAGACTTCTTTCCCTGACTAGTAGTTCCTAATCTTTGTTTTGTTTTCTATTGATCTCTGGTTTCTCTTCCGTTCATCCTGGTGGCTGCTACAATGGCACAGTAGATATCTGTGCAGATGGTATCTAGTGTTACTTTGTTGAGATAATCCAGTATTATTCACCGATTGAGGTGGTTATGACTTAGCCACAGTTCTGTTGGGTCTCTTTGGTATGGCATAGGTCTTTGTAGGATCCATTCCCTCAAATTCTGCTAGTGGCTTCTTCCACTCTTTTTCTATTTTGGGTCACAACCTCGTCTGTTTTCTTTATCTGCTCCAGTGGTACTTGCTGTTCCTCCTCCAGTTCTGGTTCATTTGTGTTCGTATTTTTAGATTGGTTACTCGCATCCTGCTTGATTTTTTTTCAAGCTTGTAGGAGCTTTTTCTTCATCATGATGATATATCTGTTAATTGCTATTCAATGTTTGGTGACCTGAAAATTCAGGAAATGTTACGACCAGTTGGTGTAGAAAACTACATAGACAGGACATACTAGAGACTTACATTTCATGTAGGTCTCTAGTATATAACATGGAACAAAGCTGGAGACCTAATGAATGTATTCATTAGGTCTCCTAATGAATACATAATGAATGTATTCATTTTGATGCTCCACTTCATACAATGGTGTTTTCTTCCTTCCTGAGTGGTCACTAATACAGTTGCACAAGAAGCACTTCTAGTTGGTTGGGCTGGATGGCCTTGCCCTTCCCTTGTGCCGATCGGGCTAGCCGAGTGGGTAAAGTACCTGCCCGGCAACCCAAAGGTCGCGGGTTCGATTCCCGCTTCGGGCTTGGATCACTGTACTGCAAAAACCTTTGGAGGTGCAATATGGCCACAGAAGCCGATGCGCCAACAACTACCAAATCAAAAAAAAAAAAAAAAAAAAAAAAACCTTCCCTTGTGGTAGCCATATGTGGAATAATGCCACTTGCCCCACTATCTTCCTCGTAAGACTGTCTTTGACTTTTCGAACCAACCAACCCCCTCTGCCTAAAGCCTGAACCTGAGTGACTTTATTCTGTGACAAGAATGACAGAGTGCCACACTCAATGCAGTATATTCACTATTTATACTTCTCACCTTCATCCATATATAGTGGTGGACCTGTTTAGGTTTGGCTTTTTTTGCATCCTGTGGTTGGTGGTAGTTATTGAGAGTAACACGAAATGATGTCACTCTGCCTTACCATCACGTTGACCTTGAGGGAGGTAGGTCCAATGAAGTGACTTTTGCGATCCCCTGCATTGGAGGATTTGAACTCTCTGCCATCACATTGGTATCTAGCACAGTGGTTACACAGTGTAACCACTGTGCTAATTGGCCCTAAATGCCAAGTGATTTTTCTAGTGTTTTTCCTAGGGAGAGTACTACATTTTTCATGAACTCTTCCCCCCCGTCACAATGTCATTGCTGCACTCACTAGCTGCTAACCCTGTTTGCAAAGGTACTGCTATCTCCACTAGCAACATACTGGCCTCCTGATCATTTGGTCACTGGTTGCTACTAGTGACCAAACGATCAGGAGATATTTGTAGCATCATCCCCAGATATTTGTAGCTTTCTCCCTCTGTCATTCTTGTCAAAATAAGTTTTGCCAAAATTCTCAAATAATATAATGTACCGACAAGATAGGAGCTCAGAGTCTCCTGCCCTTGGAGAAGTAGCTATACTTATTATTTCTAAAACACTGTCCAGGCCCATCCAATTACAAACCGCCCTACAAGCTAAGCTGTGGCAGTTCATATTGCAGTGGGTATTTCAGTTACCTTTGTTTCCATTTATATTCCACCATCTCTACCATTTCCTCATTTAGAATTCAACAATCTCATTACACAACTCCCAAATCCAATTTGTCTTTTTGGGTATTTTAATGGCTACCATCCATTGTGTGGGAGTCAGACAAACCCATGCTGTGTCTGAATTATCACTACTGTCTTGTCTAGATGATCCTGCAATGCTTCTTTAACCAGTGACTCCATTATTTTCCCTGGAACAGAAGTCAAACTAAATGAACTAGATAATCTGATAGCTCAACTACCCACACTTTTCTGCATCTTCCTTTGGGATCTATATGATCACCATACACTATGTGGTAATAATCATAGAGATCAAAAAGGAAAACAAGTTCCATAATTTTTAGATAACTTTCTTGTCCTAAATGTTGGGTAACCTCTCTATGTTCACCTTCCTTCCAGAACAAATACTGTCATTGATTTGACAATCTGTTTAGCAACTCTGTATCCTAATTTAAAATGAAAGACACTTTAAAATTCGGATATAGCATTCATTAATCAACAAACCACTATGTAGCAACTATTTTGGCAATCAAATTACTCGACAAGCCCTATTTGCCCTGGTAAATATCTGTGGCTCGCTGAGAAAGCAGGTTAGCAAACCTATAAAAAATGTTGCGACACTTGACCCACAAATAATTCAACAATCTTCAACTGATGAAGCATTTCATTATGTCACACAAGAAATTCAGCTGAAAAAGCCATATCAAATTCCCATCAAAACTGCTAGTGCACCCAAAAATGTGTGGGTGCCAATTGCCACGTACTTAAAAAAAGAACAATAAATTCTGGAAAAATCTTTCGTCACAATCCACTCCAATGCAATATTACTACTCAAAATAAAACAAGTGTGATAGCACAAGAGGTATGAATGCAATAAAATGGCTACTTGGATCCACTTCGCTTCAGCCATAAATGACAATGACAATAACACACAACATTTGGAAAACAGTCAAGAAACTGACAAGTACTAGACTTCTTGTCTGCCTATTATGGAATGGAGGGTTTAGAGTATTGCTGATCTCCTCACAGATTACCAATGTTTGGACATTTTGTTAAAATAACAGCAACAGAAAGCTATACATCATCCTTCTGAAGATACAATAACTTAAATTTTTCTTTGAAAAGAGATGAACAATATATCCTACCTTTTTACTATTCATGAAATTTGTAGAGCCCAATCAACATCTGAGCTACAGTGCTGTAGTACCAGATGTAATTCACTATTCCATGATGTAGGAATTAAGTATCAAATCATCACACTCACTCACTTTTCAATTTCTTTAATAGACCACATAGAAGATACATTTCCTAAACAGTGGAAACATACCGTAGTTTGCGTTCCTCAAACCAGGTAAAGATCCGATGAATGTTCATCAGATGTTTACCCTCAGTTGCTTCTTCAAAATCTGCAAAAAGATGGTAAACCATTGACTGGTATGGTATCTAGAAAAATTCAACCTCTTTTGTCCTGCATAATTTGTTATTAGGTAAATTTAAAAGAGTAAGAGAAGTACCTCAATATTTTGCGTAGAATGCTTCCAGTCAATGCTCTCCAAATGTAGAATGAATAAAATAAAGGGGTAGAATGATTTTAATGAATTCTATCAGTCATAGAGATATGACCAGTCCGATGCACAACGGAGTTGAAAGCTGAGAGCCCCAACCTGACCCCGAAACACATCAAACCAAATCAGGAAAATCCATCGGTTACAGAAGACATTCTGTCAGAATAATTAAAATAATTTTTAAAAAATAAAGCATTCTACACAAAAAAATTTAGGTAACCTCTTACTCTGTTAAATTATTGAATTATTGTTACAGTGTAGAAGTTATTGAGCCTAGTAGCTCTGTGTTTTTTACAAATGTTATTAGATAAAATAAGTCAATGGCACATATTAATAAGAACAGAGATTGCCATTTGGAAAGCATTCCTAATTTGAATCATCATGTAATTGTTTGATTTGACCTCAATAAGATGTCATTCCACATGAGAGTATGGAATACTCCATGAATTACATTGACATGGACTTTACAACACTTTGAGATCCTTATTCAAGTTCTTCTTGTACAAACAGATGGTCCACGTTCATTTCAAAACGTCATTATCCCAAATCTCTCAAAAAAAGGCGACTCCCTGGGGCTCCTGTGTAGTGCTGCCCTTTTATAATTGCAATTAGCACCATTGTCTGACAATGGGATCTATCCAATTATATTAAGTGAGACAGCAAAGGAGATGAGCAAACCGCTAGCCATAATTATGAGAGCATCTTTGGATTCTGGGGAGGTCCAGTATTCATGAGATGTGCAAATGTATCCCCAATTCACAAAAGGGGATCAAGAAGTGACATGAGTAATTACAGATCTGTTAGCTGTTAGCTTAACTTCTGTTCTGGGGAAAATAATGGAGTCACTGTTTAAAGAAGTGATGCAGGATCCAACTGGGCAGGAGTGCAGTTATAATTTGGTCACAGCATGGGTTCTTTAAGGGGAGATCTTGTCTGACCAGTTTGATTGGATACTGTGATGCAGTGACAAAGGAACTGGATGCGAAAAAAAAAAATTTATATCATATACTTGGATTTCAGGAAATCTTTTGATACTGTTGTACAGATTGGAGCAGTGTGGCATTAAGGGCAAGTTACTGCTACGGATAAAGGGATGGTTGAGTGGGAGAATCAGTGGACACTACCTCTTCATGAACTAATGTTATTAGTGAAGTCGCACAGGGTTCTGTACTTAGCCCATTTGCAGTTCTCTGTATTAATGATATTGATGAAGGAAAATCAAGTTTAATGTCTAAGTTTGGAGATGATACCAAGATTGGCAGAGGTGATTAATGACAGTATTGAAGGTATGCTATTGCAACAAGATCGGAAAAAGTTAGGCAAATGGACTGAGAAATGGCAATTGAACTTTAACATTGATAAATGCAAGGTGCTGCATTTAGGTAGCAGTAATCGCAGAGTAACGTGCCAACTGTGTGGCATTTCACTTGGGGTAATGGAAAATAAAAAGAATCTGGGGGTTAATTGTACAGTTAGATATGAAGTTCTCTGATCAGTGCAGATAGGCTGCCAGGACAGCTCATGAGGGTTTTATCAATGATATACAGGGATATTTTTTTAGTAGGCATAAGGAGGTAATGGTTACGCCACATCTTGAGCACTGCATACAGGCCTGAAAACCTCATTTTAGGAAGGGTATAGATTTTCTGTAATGGGTATAAAGAAGGGTAACACAATTGGTAAGGAGAACAAAACGGGTGCTCTTACCAAGAAAGGTTTCATTTCTGCAAATTACATCGTTTAGAGACTAGGCACATGTGAGGTGATCTGATTGATGTATTTAAGGCTTTGAATGTCTTGAACAAACTCACTACTGATGTGATTTTTTTCTCCTGCTCAGACTATGCACATGAAGGAACATAAATTCAGATTGAGAAAGGATGGGTGCAGAATAGATGTGCAGAAATTTGCCTTCAGCCAATTGGTGGTTGATTGCTTGAACAAACTTGCATCTGTTGTTGTGGTGGAAGTGGATAGTTTGAATAAATTCAAGGGGGAAAAAAGAGCCAAACTATTGGAGGGATTTTTTTTTTTGGCTGATGCTGTGTAAGCTTGCTTGCTTTTTTCATTTTCCACATACTACAAGGAGTGGTACAAAAGTAATGCCTCCGATTTGTTTCCTAAGAAAATTTAATTCCTACAACTTTTACATCAATTAATCCTCATCATTAATAAACACTGTTATTTTTCCACAAAGTCACCATTTTCTATGCAGTTCTGCCATCTCTCAGTCAGATGCTATATTCCTCCTGTAAAAGGCCTCACTCTTTCTCCGGAGGGCTTCACAGACACTGTGCTTGATCTGATCATCGTCCACAAAATGGGTTCCATGGAGTGCATCCTTCAGTGGGCGAAAGATGTGACAGTCGGATAGTACTATATCCGGATTATGAGAGGCATGAGAAAGAACAATATGCCCCAGTTTTGCAGTAGCCCCCATCATGCGCAGACTGGTGTGGGCCATGCATTGTCATGGAGAAGAACCTCATTAAGGTTTTCATTCGGTCGAACTCAACATTTCCACATATCAATCTGAGTTGATTGTGGTGCCACGCTCAAAGAAGTCCACAAGCAAGACCAATCTTTGTCCTAAAACACCGTTGCCATGTCTTTACCGACAGAAGGCTGCCTTTTGAACTTCTTGCTCTGTGAATTTTGATGGTGCCACTCTGTCTACTGTCTCTTCGTTTCCGGGTCATAATGGTGGACCCAGGTTTCGTCACCTGTGAATATGCGTGAAAGAAAAACCTCTCCTTCATTCTTGTAGCAGAATGAAGGAGAGGTTTCTTACAAATTTCTTTCTGGACTTCCTTGTGCTCATCTGTCAGCATTTTCAGGACCCACCAGGCTCAAAAGTTTGTTGTTGCCTAGTTCCTTTATGATGGTTATCACAGCAGACTTCCCTATGCCTACTGCATTGCACATTTCGCGTGTTGTGATGCAACGGTCCTCTTTGATCGGCATGTCAATCTGGCTCGTTGTCTGTTGTGGATGACATTACTGGCCGGCTGCTTTGGGGCTTGTCAACAGTGTCACATCTTGGGAGACCTTGATGGTTGGTGTAGTGTGCACAACCTACAGATTTCTGTTGACAAAACTAAACAAATGCTTTTGAAAGGTTATTTGAACCTGAATATACCCCCCCCCCCCCAATGTAAAAATTAATAATGAATCCATTAAAATTGTAAGAACATATAAATATCTTGGAATAATGATGGATGATAGATTTAGTTTTGTAGCCCACGCAAAAAATGTGCTGAATAATATGAAAGTCTTAACTGGTAAAATCATAAAATAACTAGAAATATCTGGGGAATTAAATCTGCAACTTTAAAGCTATATTAAGAGTGTATTTTTATACCAATAATTTGTTATGCTTCAGGAGCATGGGGTTATCGTGTTAATAATTGTTTAGTCTTGAAGTATTTGACTCAAGCACAACGGTTCTTTCTTCTTGCAATCACAAGAAATTGCAGAACAGTGACGACAATGGCACTCCAAGTATTGAGTGAAAACTTCCTATTCAATATGAAGTTATGAAATCAACAGGGATTACCTTTATTTTTGATATAGGATGCTTCTTTTTCAACAAACTCTCCTAGTCCAATGCAATAACAATTATTTGTAAAGGCAGTATAAAATTTATAAAAAAATGTTAAACATCTTCCCCACTGTCAGAACAATAGTGATCCAAACTCCACAGTCTCAATATTAAGTGCTCAACCCAACTACAGTCTACAACCACCATACCTCTGCCAGCAAGGAAAACATTGTCAATTAACATGAAAATTAAGATTTAAAATTAAATGGTGTAAAAAGCTTAGCTGCATATGGAGCAATTATTCTCTTCATTCCTTAAGTTGGACTAAAACTTTTGAAAACTACATGTTCACTTTGGTGAACATGTAGTTTCGAAAAGTTTTAGTCCAACTTAAATGAAGAGAATAATTGCTCCATATGCAGCTAAGCTTTTTAGACCATTTAATGCAGTCATATCTGACTGCATATGTCTAATTTCTGGTGAAACTAGAGATCTCTAGTGACCATTCATTGACATGCAAAATGATCTATGGTGCCACATTTGAAAGAAAAAGTTAGGAGGCATTACTTTAGTACTGATCCTCATACTAATATTAATACTAATTCCCAATTGATACATCACCATATGTTCACAATGCACTACTGTTATTTTTATAACATTATTCTTTGTCATTTTAACAACATGTATATAGTTGAGAGATAGGTATGAGGGGCAATGACTAACATAAGTTCTTTGAAAGAAAGTCAGTGGTTTTGAACTTTGTCCCCAAAATACAACGTGCATCCATTTTTACCAAGTAACTTCCATTCCACCCAGATATGGAGCTGCAGCTCAGTGGCTAACCAGTACCAGTACATGCCAACATGCAGTTCCTAGGATTCATAGTAGACTTTAAATTTACCTTTCTAGAACATTATAAAGGAAGATCATTCTGTCAAAATTTAAACATCATTTGGGTTCCCTCAATAACTAAGTGAATAGCCAATCACCTTACCTTGTTACAGTTATATAGATCCCTGATGAGATCTGAACTATATAAAGCACCAGTATATAGTTCAGCATGATGCAGAGTTTTCTTCTGGCTTGACTTCATTTTCCATATCACAATACACATTGCCCGAGAAGTATACTACACATCTCCAATATATAGTCTGTACACTGAAGTACATGAAACACTCACCTTCTCAGAACACAACTTATATTGCACTATGCATATAAAATTAGCTTTTATATGCATAGAATTAACTATTATTAACTGCATTATTAATTAATTAAATTAACTGTTTAAAAAAATATTTATTAATATATTTGCATGTTAGCTTAATCTTTTTTGTCGTTTGTTACTACATTAGGGTCTCGCTTTAATTGGCCATATTTTTGTCGAGATTTTTCTGCGAATCAGATTTCTGGTGTCATGGACCCAGCAAGAAAACAAAATTAAAATATTCTGGGAACAAGTACATAGCACTGTAGCAATCCTATAACTTTTTTCACTTCAGTTAGTCTTTGCTATCTGTGTCATTTGGATTGCAGTCACTCCATGTGTACATATTTTTGTTCTTAATTTTTGTTTTTTAAATTACGTTAACTTGAAATGATAGGCTCGAACAAGAGTAAACGGAATGTGTTAACTATTGGAACATATTGATAATGGAGAACCTGTAAAATGGATATGTAATGAACTGGGTGTCTGAAAAAGCCCGCCCAGAGGTCAGCTTGATGGATTCTTTTCTATTTGAAGAATGGTTTTCAACTGAATTCGCTCTAAAAGTTAAGGCACATTTGATGCATTTGAAATTGCCACTCAAGGCTGTTCTTGTCCTTAACAACGCTCCAGTGCATCTCATCGACCTATCTTCTGATGACATCAAGGTGGGTTACATCTTTAGTGCGACCTATCGATCAAGGTGTGATAATTAGTCTGAAAAGCTGTTACAGAGAAGAAAACTTCTTTCAGACATTTTTGAGAAGATTGCCAAAGAAGAAATGGAACTCACTGAGGCCCTTAAGAAAATTAACATCCAGGATGTGATTTACAATTTGGCATCTGCTGTTGAGGAAATGTGGTCATCAACATTTGAGGTCATGGAGAAAACTATGGCCTGGTGTTGAAATATTAACATCAAACTGCGATCTGGACAAAGAGCCTTGTGCTGAGGATCTGACAGACCACGACAACTTTGCTCCACTTAACAGTTTGAAACAGTTATCAGATTTAAAGACCTAGAAGAAGGAGACATCCATAAATGGCTTGCAGGCGATAACATTCTAGAGAATGAAATGTTAACAGACGATGAAATTATCGAAGCAGTTAGTCAAGGAGAAATGGCAGAAGAGGAAGAACTATAGAACCCAGAAGCTATGAGCGAGATAAAGATGACAAAAGAATTAAGTCACTTGGAAGGAAAGAAAGTGCTTGAAACTGCAATAAAATATATCGAACAGCAAGATAATTCATCTGCCCTTGGTATAATTCTTATGAAAAAGTGACGTGATTTTGCTTTAAGGAACGAATTTAAATCAAAAAGACAAATGAAGATTATCGATTTTTTTTTTTTTTTTTTTTTTTCTAAATAAATGTTTAATAAACATTTATATACAACATACTGTATATATATTTTTTATTTAATATACAACCTATAAATTGTATTTTGCATGTGTTTTTGGATTAACCAGCCATTTGTTTATCTGGCCTGAGGTCCAGTCCCATAGAGGCCGGTTAATTGGGAGTCTACTGTACTTTCAAATATATGTGGTCCCAGTTGTGGGCCAGCCCCTTCAGTAGAAGGGGCTGGCCCACATCTGAAAAACATTATGAAACACTGTTCTAGACAATGCAAAAAAGTTGGCAGTTGAACTGGAAATTGAACTTGAATTTGTGCAAACAAGAATTTTCTCTGAAAGAAAATTTATTAATGAACACCAATATGATAAATAAATAAATAAAAAAATTTGATGAATTTGAGGTATTGCTCAAAACATCAAAAGCAGATATTGTTGGGATATATGAGACGTGGTGTCACACAGATATAAGAAATGCAGAACTGGAATTTGGAGAGTATAATGTGTACAGGAAGGATAGGAAGGGAGAGAGGGGTTAGCTATTAGTTAAAAAACACATAAAATCCAAGGAAATGAAGCCAGTCGACATCTCTGGACATTGCAGTGTCGAGTCAGTTTGGTGTTGACACAAGCATTGGGAGATCAAAATTGAGAGTAGGAGTGTGTTATAGGCCCAATGACTCTCATAAGTATAATAAGAAACTGTACAGGGAAATAGAGTGGGCCAGTAAATCAGAGAGTCTTATAATGGGGGATTTTAATTTCCCAGATATTGACTGGAATTTGTGGGTTGGTCACTCACACACTAGCAAGGCTTTTTTGGATTTATTGGATGACTGTATTCTACATCAGCATGTTCAGGAGGCAACTAGAGGGAGTAATACTCTTGATCTATCAGTAGCGATTCTTCATGCATTAAGAATCTGCAGATAAAGGAACCACTAGGTGACAGTGAACACAGTGTGCTGAAGTGGGATTTACTCAAAGAGGTAACTACCATCAGGGGAAAAGTAAAGGGGTTTTGCTTTCTTAAAGGCGACTACGGTGGTCTGAGACAGTATTTAAATTCTATACAGTGGAACCAACTGATGATGTTACCAACAGCAAATTCAAAATGGGAAGGATTCCAAGAATTTATCTTGGAAGCTACAAGGCTTTACATGCCAACTAAGAAATATTGTTCAAGGTTTAGGCCTAAATGGATGTCAGATGAACTAATGAGACATGTGGCAGAGAAGAAAAATGCATGGGATACATATAAATTAATGGGTGACATGGAAGCCTATGATAGATATAAGCTGATCTGTCACAAAGGAGATTAGGCAGGCAAAGGCAGATCATGAGAAATATTTGGCAAAGGATGCAAAGAAAAACAGCAAAGAGTTCTTGACCTATGTAAACTCTAGAAGGAAAGGGATGCATCAGATTGATCCACTGGATGTTGATGGTTCAACTGTTGATGATTGTGCTCAGGTGGCTAACAAACTAAATGAGTATTTTGCATCTACATTCAAACATGACAAGTTATTCAGGGTGGGGAATGCCAGAGGTGAATTAAAGTCTGGAAGTGAGCTAGTTGATTTTGTAAAACTAAGAGGAAAGTGGAGGAGAAATTGTTGAAGATAAGCATAAAAAAGGCAATCTGGGTGGATGGGATCTATGCAGTTATATTAAAGGAGGCAGCAAAGGAAGTAAGCAAATGCTTAGCAATAATTAAGAGAGCTTCTTTGAACTCAGGGGAGGTACCCATGTACTGGAGATGTGCAAATGTGACCCCAATTCACAAAGGAGAATCAAAGGGCAACACAAGTAATTATAGACCTGTTAGTTTAACATCTGTTCCAGGAAAATTAATGGAGGCACTGGTTAAAGAAGCACTGCAGGATAATGTAGACAAGACTTCATTTATAGCTCGGACACTGCATGATTTTGTTAAGGAAAATCTTTTTGAAAGTCTTGCCTAATCAATTTGATTGGATACTACGATGTGGTCACAAAAGAACTGGATGCAGGGAATAACTTTGATGTCATATATTTGGATCATAGAAAGGCTTTTGATACTGTTGCACATGGAAGACTGCTGAACAAATTGGAGCAGTGTGGGATTGGAGGCAAATTGCTGCAATGGCTAAAGGGATGGTTGAGTGGGAGAAGACAGAGAGTGGTATTAGCATTAGTAGAGGCATATGATGCAAGAAAGCAAGCTTATGCAGCATCAGCCAAAAAAAAAAAAAAAAAACCACTCCCATTTCACCACTCCATTTGTTCCAAATACCTGTCCAGCTCAACCTTAAATTTATTTAGGCTAGCAACTTCCACAACAAAGGATGGAAGTTTATTCCAACTACCTGCTGGCTAAAGGGAAACTTCCACACATCTGTCCTACATATGCCTTTCCTCAATTTGAATTTATGCCCTCTCAGGTGATTATTCTGAGCAAGAGGAAGAATCCCATCAGCATTGAGCATTCTCAAACCATTCAAGGCTTTATACACCTCAGTCAGATCAACTCGCAGGTGCCTAGTCTCTAGACACTGTAATTTGCAAAATTTAAGCCTTTCTTCATAAGAGTAACCCTTTGTTCCGTTCACTAATCTTGTTGCCCTTCTCTGTACTTGTTCAAACATCCTTCTTAAAATGAGGCCCCTAGACCTGTATACAGTACTCAAGGTGTGACCTGACCATTGCCTTATACAAGGGAATAATCACCTCCTTATCCCTGCTAGAAAAATTCCTGTATATCATTGACAAGACACCATGAGTTACTCTTGCAGACAGTCTGCACTGCTCAGAAAACTTCATATCTGCCTGCACAATTACCCCCAGGTCCTTTTCGTACTCTACCACTCTCAGTGTAGTACCACAGAGTTGATACGATAATACATTTGGGAAGCAGTAACCCCAGAGTGATACGTTACTCTGGTGTTACTGCTTCCCATATGTAGTACTTTACATTTGTCAATGTTAAACGTCCTTTGCTATTTCTCAGCTCATCTGCTCAACTTTTCTAGATCCTGTTGCAGCAGCACACTGTCATTAGTGTCCTTAACAACCCTGCAAACTTGGACATTAAGCTTGATATACCATCATCAGTATCATTTATAAATACAGAAAACAACAATGGACCCAACACTGAACCCTGAGGGACTCCACTAATAACATTAGTCCACGATGAGCAGTGTCCATTGATTTACACAACACAGTAGCAACCCCCAAGGCGGAATGCGCTGGTCCCACAGGAACTAGTAGTTGTTAGTGACTCTATTGTCA
Source organism: Mastigoproctus giganteus (assembly GCF_048544385.1). NCBI lineage: Eukaryota > Metazoa > Arthropoda > Arachnida > Uropygi > Thelyphonidae > Mastigoproctus > Mastigoproctus giganteus. The sequence goes on from NC_143583.1 coordinate 138,688,325, forward strand.
GAGAAACGGCGAACTTACTATGTATAAGGGATATAAGCACAACAGGACCAGGGTATGTCTGCCGTGGGGCAAAGGTTGATGACATTTTAGAGCAGATATAATTTTTTTGAGGGTGCAAAAGGTGATATTGTTGTACTCTTGGCAGTAGGAGACCGGCAGAATTACTTAACAAGTACAGGTCACTATTGAAAAACAGCCGTGAATTAGGGTTGAATTTGAAAGTGTCTGCAATTCTGCCCAGACACAATAGGAAGAAGTATATGATGAGAATCTTGTCGATCAATTAGGCCCTGGAAAGATTGTGCAAGGCTGAAGGGGTAGAATTTTTTTCAGACTTGTCTGTACTTGTTAACAGGAGAGACTGCTTCTACAGGGATTGGATACACTTAAATAGAAAGTGTGCAAGAATATTTGCTGATGCTATCGAGGCAGTGTTAGATGGGTCGGAAAACTGCTATCTTGGAAGGATACAAGGACTAATAAATTAACAGTAGCCACTGGCAGAGGTGAAAGTGATTCTTGCACTGCTTCTATTGGAATGAGCAGCAGCCTGGAAAACAAGATACAGGGTATTTTAGAGACTGCTGGGGGTCATTGCGGTACAAATAAACACATGGGTTGTGTTAGGGTAGCTAAGAATAGGAACAGGTGCATGTATACTACTTGCATGTACACCAATGCTAGGAGTTTGGTAAATGTAATGAATATGAAATAATTAATGTACTTATTTATTAATTTTAAATTAAGTTATATTTTAAGATTTTAATAAAATGAACTAGATGAAATAAACAGTAACAATTATCACAAATTTATATTTTGTTTTTGAAATGAAAAACCTTTTTCAGCTTAGGAGCACAGCCATTTTTCTGGCCTTTTTTCTCTTTATCCAAGAATGAAAAATTTTGATCATAAACCAAATGCTTCGATTGGCCTCATAATCGGCCAGAAGTTGGCTAAATCTTTGAAAACATCTTAACTTGGAAAATTTCTCAGTCATGAGTGGACACAGTTTTGTCGTGCAGTCTGCATTAGCATAACAGAATAGTAATTCTTTGTTTACTTAATTTTCCACCATTACAGACTCCTCAATCAGTAAGTATTTTGTTTGGCAGAAATTATAAAATATACCCATTCCATCAAGATTAAAAATATCCTTTGCCTCATTTTTCAAGAATGAACTGTACAGAACACAACTAATCTGTGGCCTTTTCTTGGTCAACTGATCTAGACTCACCATAAACATTTCACAAAATTAAGTTATTCCTCTCCTTAAATCCTTGGAGCTGGTCACTGCTACATTTGAAGTTGCTAATTCCATGTTGTTATGCTAGCTTATCAGCCCTTTTCTTGCAAAATTTGATCTGATACTGGCAAATAAGCTGCATACATTTGTTAGTACCACTCAAAGTTTTGTTTCAAGCTTCTCATATTTTACACCACCGATTTGTTTCCTTATTTTTTTATTGCTGATCCAGTGTCATGGACTCTTGAAGCCTTTTCTGATTTTTCAGTATTGTAAACAAAGCAGGTAAAGGGATGTCATATTATTTTGCAGTGTCTATTTTACTTAATTGCTGTCATATGTGCTTTGTCACCATAATTGCTAGATGTGGTTTAGTATAAACAGACTGAATTAATTTAATGACACAATTTCCAAAAAGAGAGATTCCTTTTAAAAATGGCACAGAAAATAGATTTTAACAAAAGATTGTTTGATTGGCATAACAATTGCAACTGACCTGCTATTGGTGTTTTTGTAGTGTATTTATGTTGTAGCTACCATAAATTTACATTTTTTACATAAAAGAAAATTAAAGAATCAGTGCTATCTTTTGGGAAATGCAGAACCAGCTAGTAACATTATGCTGGTTGTGGGACAATAATAGAACAACTGGGATGATCTTTGTATTAGCCACACAAAATGACATTATTTCTCATGGTATAAAAACAGACTTTGTAATATGTATTAACTGATTTTGTGATAAATTAATTTGCTTACATAGAAAAGCCTATAAACTTCTTAGAACCTTTTTAAATAATTGAAAATTTGAACTGCATTAATTCATTTTATTTAACTGTAAATTATATTGTTACTTGTTTTTTTAGTGGTGGTATTACAATACATTTTAAAGGCACAAATCTAAAGTCTGTTGCAAACCCCCAGATGTATTTAATTGTGGATGGTAGACGGTATAATAGTGTAAGTACATTATTGAATTAAACCTTTTGAGTATTATGTTTTTGTTATATCTTCTTAGTCTGTGAATAAAAAAAATTGCTGACGGTTTATAACATCAGTACTGGGCTTATACACATTTTTGTACATTTTTTTTTTTTATTTGAAAATTACTTTTATTTCATTTGCACCAATTTAAAAGTGTGATATAAAGAATCTGCAAAATATTATGCACAGTTGTATTATGTTATGTTAGTCATATTATATTATGTTAATAACAGATATGTCAATTCGAAAATGCAGTATTGAACTACAATAGATATATAGAAATACCAGAAAATGTTTAGAAATACCAAGAAATGATGCAGCAGACAGAGTAGCCAAAATAGCAATGCATCATCTAGAATTATAGTTCAAGGGAGCACCTGGTGACTAGCTATAATATATAACTGAAGCCAAGTCCGGTGGAATTACTCCTGTTAAGAAAAAGCATCCAATAAACTGTTCAGCATTTAACCAAAATCTGAAAATTGGGTGAGTGGTTTGCAACAGTCAAAAAGTTTTCCCAACTAGACTGAGGATCTCTAACATGCACAATGTATGCTTTCCTTACCACTGGACCCCCCCCCCCCCCCAAGAAGATGTCTTAAAGCTACATTTGCAATATGGCACAACATGCTGGCTGGTGATGGCCAGCAAACCAGGTCACAACATAAATAGTCGTCAAAATGAAAAAACTGTTGGTCGGTAAGTTGGCAAGACAGACCTGACTTATTGTGTTGGGTGTAAATTTTTAGCCTGTAAACACCTAGCTGGCAAGCCAGCGACATTGAGGATGGTTTGCACACGAACTACTCAAGTCAGTTGTTAACTGTCCTTGGATCCTCCACATGCTTTGTAATTTTCTTATTCATTAATTATACAAGCTTTACTATAGTGGTTTTGTTTTGTCGTATTTAATTTTGTAGAAAATGAGTAGTACAAAGGATTCAAACAAGTGGAACAAGGCAACACCATTGGTTTTATAAAACACTTCCTGCCAGCACCACAAAAAAGAGATGCACAACAGTGCATAGTCTTCCATCTCTAAAAGTTTACTGAAAGGTGGACTTGATTTTGTGTGCACCTCAGAACAGGCTGGAAAGCCAGCTGCCGGCTTGTCCTATTGCAAATGCTTGTAAATTTTTCTCAACACTTTGGGTTCTAGCCAAAATGCTAGCAGATGACTTTTTCCAGCTAGGGGAGTCAGTCTTCAATCAGTTAAAACTCTAAAATATCTGGGAGTGATCATTGACAGGCAAATGCACTTCATAACCCACATAGCATAAACTTGCAGACAAAATTCAAAAATTTGTGGGCATGATTGCTCAAATTACAAGGGAAGAATGGGGCTTCAGAGGTAAAGCATTGGCCTTATTTTATGACTGCATTTTCCTGCCAATTGTGGTATATGCATCACATATCTGGTTGAGCTCTGCTTTGCAGAAATTCAATGTGGAAAGATCTTTTCAATTCAGCAATCTATTCTGTTGGAGATGGGTATGTCAAATTGTGTTTACTGATGCATTTCAAGTTTTGACAGGTCACCTACCAATGGATTTACTTGGAGTTTCTATCAATGAGGTATCATCTAAGAAAGGAGCTGCCATATAACTATTTTGTCACTTGAAATAGATTTATTCGAGTTACGAAGAGGATAGGAAGCATCTTTAGACAGAATTGGTAAAACAGTGGCAAGAATGTTGAAGCAAATGTGTGAAAGGAGCAATAAAAAAAAAAAAATTTCTTCTGTTGGTAAATGCTAATGGTAAATAGTGGGAAACTTGGTTTAATCCCAATCTCTCTACAACTTATCCTTTGACTGGACATGGTTCCTTTTTTGCAAAATTAAGGGGATTTGGAGTCACTAAGCATACTCTATGTACTTGCAGATTCCTGGAAGATTGGAACCATCTTTCCTATGAATGTGTTGAGTATTATGATGTGAGGGGAACAATTAATTGAAGTTGGTGCAAAATAAAAATTTTATTTATTTTTACACACTTTCAAATTTTGTAGTTCAACTATTCGGGAGGAGGAGGAGGAGGATCTTGTTGCAGTTGGAGGGGCATGAGCCAGATACTGAATGACAGTTAAAAAGGGCTTGAAAAGGTCATGCCATGCTACATTAGAATGAAATATTATTATGAGTGATACTGTTCTGATTATAGGTGAGTCTACCCTGTGAACACTACAGCTTCTATGAAACCTCCAGATGCCTCCTCCACTAACAGGTGATTCAGAGCAGTTGAGGTAACCCCTAACGCTTTTTTGGGAAGGCTTGTTTCATACAAATTGGGGCTCCAGTGGAGGATTTGACCACCATAATGAGCCTATTGGATTGCATTGTGGTTACTCTGGATGACCTGTGATGCTGTGGTGTTATTGTGGTTCCAGGGACTGTATATAGAGACTGATTGAGGTATTCCCCTTTACTGTTAACTGCTGTACTGTTGGAATGGTTCACGTTTGAGGAAAAGTTGACTTCCTCATTGTGACCATAATTCCTGGTTTAGACATCTGCTTCCAGGATTGGGCTTCTCCTAATTTTGAATTTTCATAGTACACCTACAAGTGCCAATTGAATCCTCAGGGATTATTGCAACCTTATGTTGGAACTTTATAGTGTCAGATACCTTCATGGCATTTCATTATGATATGGACATTACATTGAGAATGAATTGACCCTGTACAAAGGAATCTGAGTTAATTGTATATCAAAATTAATGGTACAGCATTGTAAATAGATTATGGGGTATTCTATTTACAATTAAAAAGGAAAGCTGGCTGGGATTGCATAGTACAGTAAATAATAACATAAACATAGCATAACTACATCCTAGAATTAACCATTAAACCTATATTCGAAGAATTTCCAATTTGTAAATTACAGAGGAATGTCTTTAACCTCCCTGTAGTACACAAAACAGTACCTAACACTAATCATGCCCAATTAACTCTTTAATTGTATAAAAGCAGTAGATCTTTAATCACACTCTATAAATATTGGAAAATAATATCTAGCATCACCAGGTGTACCAAGACTAGCATGATAAAAATCAGAGTGCTGATTGTATAGCAGTCCAAGTAACTTTTCAGTGGTTAGCTACCAATCTCATTCTTTTCTTTTAAAAAGTTTTGAAAGTCCTCATAAACTCATGTTAGAAAAGACAGCCACTTCTCATAACCTAACTAGCTATGAACCTTTCATTCTCTGCTTAGTCATCAGTGGTGCTCCCCCAGTCTTCATGTGGCAGGGGAGAAAACTCTTGCTCAGAGCTGAAAGGAGTATTTTCTTTTTGTGAGTTATGCCAATCATGGTATAATCCATGAAAAGAAGACTAAGTACAGGAACTCTAGAAATTCTGGCTTTGAACATTCTGTAAAAAAAGAATCATTATTTTACATTCTGAAAATATTAAGAAAAATATTATTATTATTAAGAAAAATTAAAAATTAATATTAAAATATTAATATTTTTAAAATATTAAAAATATTAAGAAAAATATTATTTTATATTAAGAAAGCAATGTAGTACTTGTATAAACAATGGTGACATTTCTCATTTTTTAGTTTATTCAGTGAACTTCATTATCTAGCATAAACAACTCCTGAAAATTACAGCTATGTTGCTGATCATGCATTGTGAGCTACTTAGTGATCAGTAACCAGTTTGATGTCACTTTCAAGACTGAAGAGAGATAGAAAATGCCCAGTTTAAGTGCAGCTGGGAAAATATATGCTTCATTAAATGTGTGGTTCATATCTTTCAAAAATATTGGCTTACTGATGTTCCAAAAGAATAGATTTATTTCCACACCACTGTGCTCTTTGCCAACTTATAACTGATCGTACAGCTCATCGGCTGCATGACAAATTATAATGGTGGTAAAAATAAAACTTAGTGACCATTTTTATTACATGTGGAGAAATTTAATTTCTCCAGAGAACATTATTAAAATCAAAATATGTTATTTATTTTTTATTTTTTTTATGAAAACCCCAAACACGAGAGGTATTGGAATCTATAGTACTTAATACCGTGCTTGGGTTAGAGGTTGAGAAGACGAAAGAAGATATTTGTTGACATTCGATCTGAACTTCTGTAGACTGTAATTTTCAGGAAATATGTATAAAGGAATGTTGTTCCAGAAAACGGAGTTGAATGAATAAACGAGGAAGATGAAAAGTTGGATCTGTGAGTTGGAAGTTGGACAGTAAATGGATGTTGGCCAGTGGCTGCATGTGTTTGGACTGTTTTGAAAGAGAGAGCAGGAATTATAGACGGCAATTCAGAAGAACTGTGCCTATGGAAGTATCTGTATAAAAGGCATGCAGCAGAAACAGTACGTCTGAGACAGCGAGTGGAGAGATTCTGTTAGAGATGGGTATTAATTAACCTACCTGCCCTCTTCTGAATGGAATCTAGAAGCCTGACAGAGGTTTTCGAGGCACCGTTCCAGATGTGGGAACAATATTCCATGGTAGGATGGATTTGTGATTTGTACAGAGTGAACAGCTGTTTGGAAGAAAAGTAAAACTGAGAGCGAAAGAGAAAACAAAGTTTTTTAGATGCAGAGAAAGCAAAATTTGTAATTTGCATGTGCCAAGAGAGATTAGAAGTCAGGGTAATCCCCAAAAGAGATATATCATTTTGCCTAGAAATCGGAGTGTCACCAAAGATGAGCATAGGAGCAGAAGAAGCCTTTTTGTGAGATATAAGACAAGACTGAGTTTTAGAAGGATTGAAATCAACTAAGTTGCCTTTGTCCCATTGGAGAATAACCTGGAGATTGGCATTTAAGGAATTGGTAGCGGATATTCGAGAAGTTGAAGCTGATTGAACAGGGTAAGGTTTCTCAAAATGGAAAGTGGAATGCAATGTGCTATCATCAGCAAAACTATGGATAGGATTGCCAGTCAGTGAAAGAAGGTCATTAATATACAAGAGGAAAAGAGTGGGGGGGAACTGAACCTTTGGGGGACACCAGCATTAGAAGACAGAGAGCCATCTGTCATCACCCTCAGTGAGCAATCAGAGAGAAAACTGGATAACCAATTACAAAAAACAGTTGGCAAACCATAAGATGGAAGCTTGTTTACGAGTAGAAGAGCCTTTGATATGTCAAGAGCAACTGCTTGTGTTTCACCGAACTTTTCCATTGAATTTGTCCACAAATGGGTAGCATATGCCAGAATATCACCAGTGGCTCAACACTGACGGAAGGTTTCTAGGTAGTTTAAGAGTTGGCAGTTAATTGATTTCTCCATTACTTTAGAAAGAGTAGAAGTAATTGCAACAGGATGATAATTGGATGGGAGGGATTTGTCACCCTTTTTAGGAACTGGCTGGCTATGAGCAAATTTCCAATCAGAATGAAAAACACCTTTGGAATAAGAAAGTGAAAAAAGGTGACAAAGAACAGGAGTACGTTCAGAGCACAGGTTTTTGAAAACAAGTGGAGAAACACCATCGGGACCTGGAGCTTTCTTAGTATGAAGATTCGTCAAAATCCTTCTGACGGAAGACCACAGGAGGCATTGAATGGAGCGTCTTGGGAATGCTGGGAGGTGTTTTACCAAGATCATTAATACAAGAGTTGAAAGAAAAATGGGATACTAGCAGGTCAGCTTTATCTTTGGCCGAAGTGACAACAGAACCATCTGGTTTTGAAAGAGGTGGTAGCAGAGATGGCAAAAGTTGCACCCAATAGTTTTGGCAAGAGACCACAATGCTCGGCTACCATTAGGACAATAAGAAAGTTTTCTACTCTTAGCCTGTTCAAAGTCTAGTTTGGACTGATTAATAACTGCTTTACAATTGTTGCTAGCTTTGGTGTAGGCAGAAAATGAAACTGAACAATTGGATACAAGCCAATTAGGATATGCAACATTCTTCTCTTGAACAGCCTTAGCACATTTATTGGAAAACCAAGGTTTAGATAAAGGGCGAGATTTTAAAGTGGAGTGTGGGATAAAGGATTCCATTCCTACAAGAATAATTTCACTAACATGATCTGAGCAAACATTGACATCAGAAGTTTTGAAACAATAATCCGACCAAGAAAAAGAAGAAAATAAATCTCCCAGGTCATCCCATTTTGCATTCTTGTAATGCCAAACAATAAGAGGTTGGGAATACCCATGAAATAAAAGCTCCATTGGAGAAGCAACAATCACTAATTTGTGATCTGAGGTACCTAAAGGACCACTCACTTTGACTGTGTACTTAGAAGGGTTGTTTGTGAGAAAAAGATCAAGTGTGTTATCTTTATGGAGGATTGTCTGGTATTCTTGTAGGTAAATGAACGATCTATGCAAAATCATTAGTAATTGCAAAAGCCTCAGCATCTGGACCAGCTGGGTCGATGTGACTAGAAAATGGAAACCAGCTGGAGTTGTGATTATTAAAATCACCAAGGAAAATTACCTCACTGTTAGGAAAGTTGGAATGGAGAAAGTCAAGTTGCAAAGAGAGGAAGTCAAAGAGCTCCAAGTGATTAGTAGAGTTGGGAAAATGGTAGAGACAACAGATGAATTTGACACAATGAAGTAGAGAGATTTTAAGCCAGAGAAGATCGAACAGAGGAGATTCAAATTGCCAAATCTCTGACAGGGAATATCGGAACGAACATATGCACAAGTACCACCTTTGAGGCAAAAGGAATCATACAGTGAATAATTTGGGCAACTGAGATGAGCAGTAGTTGAATTGACCGATAACTGAGATACTATCAGAAAAAGTACATGTGGTTTGCAGACTACAAGTGGAAATGGACATCGTTGAGATTAGAATTGAGACCACATATATTTGTGAAATGAACTAGGAAGTGTTTGGAAGGTTTAGATCTTTTTGCAGATAAGTTTACTCTATTAGTTTGATAATTCATGGTGTATTCAATAGTAAGAAAAAAGTGGAGGTGGGATATGCTGTATGAAGTAATTAAAATTTTTGGATATGGCATACACATGGTAAGAGTATAATCAGATCCTTGGCATAACGTGACCTCGACAATACCCCCCCCCCCACATACACACTACTCAGACTCCCTCCAGTCACTATCTGGAAGAGTAGAGGTAGCAAGATTATACATTAACTGATCCGGAAGCCTCCTAAAGAGTTACCAATAGGTTCGGTCCGGTATACTAACTACTAGCTGCCCTGCAAACACCGTTTTAGAGCTGTACCCTTGAATTGTAAGGAAGATTGGATCTCACCATGATGTTCTTCATAACAGTCATACTGCATGATGGAAGAGATGGGGAAGGATTGACTGGAACTTAGCTCTGGAGACTAAACATGATTTCCATCACATCAAACCTCCAATAACAAAGGGGTGGTATTGCACCGGTTGATGAGAGTCATCTACCACCTAGTATTGCCTGGTAACACGGGGGGGTGGCATTCCTCCATGTGGTGTGGGTGCCAGACCTCAACCCCTGCTTACATTGGTTCACACGTGGGTAGTCACCCACAGTGTGCTTGTGTATGGAGGTTATACCCAGGATTACTAACAGTCCCAACATCGTGAAGGTGCAAGCAGAGGATTTAACTGTTACAGACTGTTGTGTTAGGACTTCGCCGAAATTAGGTCCACATTGACTTGAATGTTACCCGAATATCAGTTCCTTCAGCGTTTTAGACTCCCAGGTAGCAAGTACAGCTTGTCTGGAATATCTGTGACAACCTCAAAGACCTATTGATAAAGATTGCCTATAACTCATTATAATTAGTCCTTAAGGAGAATTAGGAAATATTTTTTCTCCTCTAATGCAAGAGCATTTTTTCTCTTAGGCACATTCACTGATATTAAGCATGCATTTAAAATTGACTTTGCAATACATAACAATGTTTTAATTAACATAAATTGTTATTAAAATTTTAATCACTAACATTACCTTTTAGTCATTGGTATTGGTGTTTAAGTGCACAAGGGCAGCTGAGGCCAAAATGGACCACTTAGTGATTACTGTTAAGTTAAATGTAAATGAGCTCAGTTGTTGGTGCTTATTATTTATTGAAATATACTTCTACAAACTGCTTGGCCACTAGGTATGCTGTTCAATTTTGAAATATGACACCTCTCAGTATCAAGGGTGCAAAACTGAAAGAGGGAATTTTTTTTTTTTAATGAACACTTGCACAGATATTACGCAAAGAAGGCATATCATTTAAGGATATAATTAAAATAGAATTTTTTTTTTTTTTTTGTCTGTGGATTAGTTTTCTGTTGTATGATGATGAGTTTGAACTTAGTCAAACTTGCAGTATGGACCCAGGGTGATATACACAGATGGAAATTCACGCTTTATAAGATTAAGCCTGTATGTTTCCAAAAAAGGTGTATGGTATTCATAACTGAGGCACTAGTATATTGTTCTGCCAAAAATAGTTAACAGTGAAGCTATAAACTTCTCTGCCCAGCTTGAAACTGTCAGTGTATAAAAAGAAATTTTTGTTCTGGAATTTTTAGATAATAAAAAAGACGGAAGCTTTAAGTGCAGTCCATAAACAACCTGCCCAGACAACATCTCCCCTTAACAAATTCATTTTATTGCCATATAACTGTTTTCCTATGATCAATGATGTATTCAGTCATTGGTAATGCAGGATCAAAGATGATCCTGCATTACTAATGTTCCCTCTAATTTTTCTTATAGCTGCGTGGTGCAGAAATGCACCTGAGTAAAAAAATTTTCACACAAGATTAAATATGTTCAATATTTTTAAAAATTGTTTTAATTATAAGTAGGGACATACATACAAACATAATAAAAAAAAAAAAAAAAAAAAAGGTTAACAATAAATTTACACTTTACAGTTATTTATTTTTCTTGGAATTTTTCTCTTCTGTTCTTTGTAGAAATCCATACTTTGTAGACATCATCTACATTTATTGTTGCACCTTTAGCTAAATGCAATTTGATTCTCATAAGGTCACTTAAATGATCTTCATGTATTCTATTTCGATTTTTTTGTTTTAATTGAATTCATCGTGCTAAATCCTCGCTCGCGGTCTGCACTTGATGCTTGAAATGTTCCCATAATATGATAGAGAATGGATAAATTACAAAAAAAAAGTATGAAATTTAAAGTGTCACTGAAAGTTTTAAATGTTCCAGTTTTAGTATTTTCAGCAATTATAAATTTTAATTCCGAATATTCTTCTGATATTTTAGAAATAACATCACTTTTGTTATTTGTAATAAATTATAAATATTTTTTTGCAAGGCGTATCACATTAAGTTTCCCAAAGTCAAAAATTATTGCTTTCATTTGTGATAGCATTAACATCAAATACTTTCCACTCGTTTAATTCATCATCAGGAAATCTGTTATCTAAGTGATCACACACACATTTGATAAAGTGAATTATAGCTGCAGTGTCGACATCACTTTGATAATACTTCTTTCACATTTTCACTCCAGAAAATATTTTTTCCAAGTTATTGGCTCCCTAATTTGTTTATTTTAGCTTTAACATATTGATGTGCATCAATAACATTTAAACAACTTTTTTGTAGATTGCAAAGCGATGCAAGCTCTCCTAATACATCATTGAATGCAATTAATGCCACATGATATTGTGAATTTATCAAAATTTTTAAACAGCATTTGCTAATAGGATCATTACATTCGTTAACTTGCTCATTGCAATAGTCACTTAATATTTCATAATTTTTTACTAAAGCATCAACTTCAAAATGTCTGGATAACCATATGACTTCATTTAATGGTCTAAAAGATACAACATCGTGTTCTGTAACCTGGGCTAGTTCTTCTAATTTTCCTTTTTTTTATGCTAGACCTGCTAAACATTGTGGATACATTTTTTCACGTGTCGTCCAATCCTAAATCTTCTCGGTGTGCAACACAATTTTGTTCAGATAGATGTAATATTTCCTTTTTGAGAATTGCTGCTATTGCATTTTTCCTTCCAAGCATAACATGTGCTCCATTTGACCACAGAGTATCTTACTACTCTGTTGATTTTAGAAAAAATTAAATTTTTTCTAAAATCGACATACTGTCACAGTTTTGTAAGCTTCAAAATGCCTCTAAATACTGTTTAGTAATATGTTTCATTTTTCACTCGAAATTTAAAATTCAAAATTAATACTTTTTGTACTAAAATATCAGTACTTTCATCTACAATTAATGTGTGGAAAGTAGATTCTCTTATTCGTTCAGAATAATTTTTGCTTCTCCAATTTTTAGGTATATCTATAAATTTTACCATGTGTTCATGAATGTCTTGTACAGAGTTCATTGATGCATTAATTTTTATGGCTAATATCACATCATTAATTAAAACAGCCGTATCAAAATTTGATTTCAATCATTCACTTCTTTCCTTTTTTATGTTACATACTTCTACAGTTTCCATCAAAATACTTAAAATTCCACTTTTTTTCAGATTACGTAACTTGGTATTACTTAACTTGATTTTTTTTTACCCTTATGCAGAGTTCTTTTTTTTTTTCTCAGATATGTGCATAGCCAGGCCTGCACAGAATATATTAACTGATTATCTACACCTACCAATGAATTTATAAAACTGTTATTCATTATGGACACATTTTCTTAAAATCCAGTAATGCTATATAATACTCATCATTTATGATACTGAATGGTAACAGAAAAGAAAATTAATCTTTACCTTTGTGCATATTTTCTAGACGTGCACAAGTGAGAGCTCTAAAGAAATGAAATGTAAGAGCCCATCTGTTCCAGAAGACCTTCTTAAGTTTGCCGGAGATGATCCTCTGGAACTTGAATATGGTTTTATTATGGATCACGTAGAGCAAGTACAGAACCTTAGTCGTCGTAATTTTGAAAAATTCCGTATGTTTCCTAATCCAAAGTATGATCGTTTTCCAGAGAAAAATCATGTCAAATATTATAAAAGTGACTACCTCACTATTAATGTAAGTAGTTTTGGTTTAATTACAATGCACTTACTATAATATTTTTTTCACATGAAAATACAATTACTGTATTGTATAAATTACTAATGCAATTCACACAATGTAGTTTAGTTTGTTTACTATAAATTACAATGTAATTTATACTAAACTTGACTAATAGATAGTGGAGAAGGCACTAATTGTAAACCTGTTTATTAGTGCTTTTAAATTGCCATTTAGATTCAGCAGTTGCTTCTGCTACTCCTTACAAATTAGATTTTAAATCCAGTCTATAATTATAAAATGCCCTGTTTCAAAATCATGTGGTGAAACTAAAACCAATAAGCTGCATCTGCTTAAGTATCATTTTAAACATGATTTCATTAGCTATTAATCTTTTTTTAAGCACATCTAGAAGCATTGCTTGAACTTTCATCCTTTCAAATGCATATAATACTTCTTGTTTATAAAATGCTGCTGAAATTTGATACAACAAAAACCCTCATAAGATGTTTTTAAAAGTCATTTTTTAATGACTCATAAGATAGAACTATTTTTTCCCCTAAATTGAATTTTGAGCTTTAGAAGAAGATTCTCATTGCAGTAATCATTTGTTCCATTTTATTGTGCCCTTTGGTATTCTGAGCACATTGAAGAAGTATAATTAGCACAGTAACTTAACTTAGCTTATTAGTGTGCAAAATTAATTGCATTTATTATAAGCAACAAAATTCAAATCAGAATGATCAAGAGAATAAAAAAGTTCAATGAATTTGTGTTTGTTGAATTAGTAATGTAATGAGTGCCTCAAAACAATGGCTTATTTTAGTAGTTATTCACCCCCCCCCCTAAAAAAAAAACAAGTGTGTTTGAGTGGTTTAACTTAACTTTAACAGTTTTAAGCCAGAATAGTTTTATTGCCTCCATGTGATCTTATACGGTCAGTTCTGCTATAATGCGCATTTTCATTCCAACGTGACTGATATATTAGGGAACAATGCAGTATAATACAATTTCGTCTGCGAGTAACACCAGGTGAGCGAAAACTCAGCATCAAGCTGAATAGAGGCCTGCACAGCAATAGATACAACTTTATGAAGCTTAAAAAATGTCAAATATGTGAGAGCTATATTTCCCATTTACTGGAGTTGTATTGGGAGACACTCTTGTCATTCGCTGTATTCACAAGATCACGGGATATTGTAGGCCGACTCATGTTTTCAGGACTCATGTTTCTGTTCAAACAGAAATTTCGTGAGGCGTGATAGCATGAGCTGAGGAACACATTTCTGGAGGTTACAACCATAAAAAAATAAAAACAATTTGCAGTTCCCGGTTTATTGGCCTTTTCTGTTAGAGTTATCTAATTATAAACAGATAGTAAACTATCTTACTGCATTTTCAATAATACCAGTAGCTGGAAGGAATTGTGTGGGTTTTTACATTATTATGGTGAAATGTTTCCCCTTCCATGAAATTTTCAATCATATAAAAAAACATAAATAAATTTTCAGAATCTTCTTCATTCCTATTTTTTAAGCTTCATAAACTTGTCTCACTTGTGCAATTTGTATATCCCATGTTCGTCGTTATTGATTGTTTTATCTTTTTTACTGTTTTAAATTTTACAATCCAAAAAAAAAATGTCAGTGAAGAAATAAGAAGAAATAGAAGAAATATCAATCAAGATAAAATGCTATTTTTACTGTAATATTTACTAATTTATTAGAAATTTAAGATATTTAAACCTGTGCTAACAATTTTATTGGATTTCTAACTTTTTTTAGTGTTTTACTTACCAAACTTGAACTTTTTTTTTTTTTTTGAGTGCTCTGCCCCTATCCCTATTTTTCCCATAAGTTTTAATGTGCAAAATTCCATAACGTGGAGTTTTTAGGAACACATGTACCACATTACAGCAGAACTGACTATTTGCATTTATGAAATTTTAGTGGAATTCTGGAATGACTAAACCTGCTTATTAACTGTAAAAAGTTTTTCATTATAAGAACACTGTGCAGTTTTGTTTGTATGATTTATATTTTGACCTATGAGATATGAAAGGAGGGAAAAAAAATTGTTGGATTTCTAATTTTTCTATTTCGAATGAAATTTGGGGAGGCTCACAACTTTCTAAAAAGAGTGAAGTATAAAATTTCTTGAAAATCTGGTTGCTAAGAGATCTGTTGTTTCATGTAGGTAGATTGGTGAACATATTTAGAAACAACCTTAAAAGAAATATAGAAAATTATGGGTATGAAAAAAAAAAAAAGTATCCTGAAAAATAATTTAAAATAGTAGTTGTACCACTTTCAGTTCTTACAACTCCTCTAAAAATGTTTTAGATGCTTTGTATATATCAATAAAAAAAGTACTGTTTCTGTATCTATCTATTCTATAAAGTTATTCATTAGGGGATAGATAAATTTAAAAGACAGAATTGTAATTTTAAAATTTCAATATGCTCTAATCATAAAACAGGCAAAACTATGTTACTTAAATATTGTTTGAGCTCAAAATGGAACCAAATAAAACGATGTATGATTTTGAAAACTTATAAATAAAGAGTAATATGAACTTGTATGTTTTTTATTCTAAAGAAAGATATGTAATATCTTTCTTTCTTTTTATTGTAAAGAAAGATATGTAATATCTTTCACATACCTGTGGTATGTAAACCACAGGTATGTGAACTAAGTTGTTAAACAAATTGTCTCAATCTAAGAGACAGAGAGAGAGATCAGTTCTGCTCTGACACAATATCTAAATCAAGATCAAAAAATCAGGAATTTTTTTCAAAAATCATTTATTTTTAATTTCATTTAAAATCATTTATTTTTAATTTCACATCTGAGATAATACCTAGGGGGGATGGGGGCGGGAGTAGCATGCCAAATTTAAGAATTCTTTAGAGACTGCTCATCAATTAAGAAAACTTTTCTCAAACTTAGTCCACAAGAAACACTGTTCTCATGATTGTATACAAACAAAATGATGTTAGCAAAGGTAATGAAAACTGATGAAAATGATAAAAGAGTGCAAAAAAAAAAAAAAAATAAAAAAATAAGAGGAAAATTACAAATGGATATTCTTTGTGGTGGATGAGCATAGAAAATGAAGTTGCTTGACGATTATTGCTGGGCACTCTCCTCCCTTTAGTCTTCTTTTTCACAGTTGAATTGGTCAGCATAGATTTCAGTTAGAATAGTAAGTTGGCAGTAAGCTTAGTGGAGGTCGATTTTTGTGAAATTTTGGAATTTTGAATACTTTGTACATAACTTCTTAAATATTAATTTGTTCTCATTTTGACTGATTGTCCAGCAATAGAGTGAAATGATTTTCAAATCAAATCAGAATTTAAAAAGGAAAAAAATTCATTTTCTTTTCATGTAGTAATAACCTCTACATATATTTATATATCACATGATTTACTTTTGGAAACTTATATCAGATTTCCATGAATTTATAGTTCCAGCTTTTGTATGACCAAATTGGACAACTGATATTGCAGCAGCTGTTTGAAGATTTATAGATAATTCATACATAAATGGAAATGTTATTTGAAATGACCTTGTGACTTATATATAGGTACATTGTAGATTCCCCACTGATTGTACATATGAAGTGTGCTAATAAAGTTCCTTGACTGGTGCTGTTGTGATCACGTTCAATGAGTTCAAAAAATAAACAAAAGTGACATGTGATAATTCAAACTTTTTCCAACAGATGGTGGTACAGAGATTGTCCAGTAGGTTGACAGGTTGCAAGTAACAACCAGTTTCGTTAGTAGTGTTAACGTCCCTTTTCACAATTTTGCAAGAGCAGCGAACAAATAACAAATTTTGCTTTAAACTGGGAAAATCTGCAGCAGAAACATATGAAATGTTAAAAATTGTTTATAGTGATGAGAGTCATACCACTGTGTTTGAATGGTATAATTGGTTCAAAGAGATGTGATGATTTTTGTAATGACTCAAGAAGGGCATCCGTCACCCTCTCAAATTGAGGACAAAGTTGCAAAAGTTTGAGAAATTGTGGCAAGAGACCACAATTTTTTATTAGACCATCAGCCACCATTCTGATCATTATCAGAATAGTGGCTGATGGGTTGTATATTAATAAGAAGACAATTCGTTCAGAACATGCAGTGGATTTAAATCATCACCAAGGCCCAAAAAATTTGGTTTATAGAAGTCCAGGATCAAGATGATCTGATTATGTTTTTCAAAAAATGGTGTAATTTACAAGGAATTTGTACCTGAAGGGGGAGACTTAATTTTGTTGAAATTTATGAATACGATGTTGAAAATCATAATTAGATATGATCTTAATTAGAGGCCTCCGTAGCCGAGTGGGCAGGAGCGGGAATGCAGTAGCACACGCTCTTTGAGTAGACTGGGGTTCAAGCCCCTGACTGCTGAATACGGTCGATCTGCCAACCCGCACTGGACCAGCATGGCAGATTATGGTCCATTTCCCTCAGCATGAATTGTTGTGGAGGCTTCCATCCTGCAGTGGGTTGATAATGGCTGCACTTTACTTTTTTTTTTTTTTTTACTTAATTAGAGCTGCAGGCAAAGGCAAAAGTGATTCTTTCACTGCTACTATTGGCACATGCAGCAGCCTGGAAAGCAGTGTGCTGTCTGGGATTCAGACCGTACTGCAGGTCACCATGGAACAAATAAATATGTGGGCTATGTTAGGGTAACTAAGAGTAAGAACATGTGCATGTATACATGCATTTACACTAATGCTAGAAGCATTGTAAGTAAATTTGATGAATTTGAAGTACTGATTAAGTCATTAAATGCAGATTATGGGAATACCGGAAATATGGTGTAATTCTTCCACTTGCTGAGACCGCACACATGATGAGGTATAAATTCAAGTCGAGGAAGTTTTGTTGCACGATAGATGTATAGAAGTTTGTCCTCAGCCAGTGGGTGGTTGATTGTTGGAACAGGCTTCCATCTGTTGTTGTGGAAATGTAAGAATAAATTTGAATTTATTCAAGGATGAAGACAAATTTTCGGGTGGTATGGATGAGTGAAGTACATAGGGCTTTTTTTTTTTTTTTTTGTCTAGTGCTATATAAGCTTGCTTTCTTGCATTATTTATCATTATTACTACTACTACTAAAAAAGTTGTTTCCTGTCTTCGTTTTTTAATCTGCAAACATTATAAGTGTACTTCTGAAATAAACAAACTAATTTAATTTGAAGAAGGAAAAAGCAAATACAGCAGTTGTAGCACAAGCAGACATGACACATGACTGTCTGCATACAGCTGGCTGTTCTTTATAGAGGTGTGTAAGAGTTCAGATAAAAAGTTTCTGTTCATTTTTGGAGTGCACCAATGATGTTTTTAGGCTAAATTGAGGGCACGGAACAAATTTCCCATTGCAAAAAAGCAGTTGATTGGACAGAATTTAAATTTATAAATTGCGAATTCAGAATTTTCAGTTCAAATATGACAAAAAAAAGGTGCGGACAGCAAATAATCTAAACCTAGAAGGAAGGATACACACACACACACACACACACGATAGACCCTGTTGCCTTTTAATCAAAACATCCTGTATCCATACATGCTCTGGAGTCAACACATGAAAAATATATATATGTACCTACTTCTAAAAAAGGTAGTCGACACTAAGGGAATATGGGGAAAGTTGTCACAATTTGGTGATCATTTTTAAAACAGAAAGGGGCCATTTATGATCATAACCAGTCCCTGGTTGCTGTCTGCACATCATCAATTACATAGTCTACTAGTATTAAGGTAGTCTGAGATAAAATCCTGAAAATATATATCTAAAAGGGAAAATATATATCTAACCCATCATTGATCCTAGAATATATTGGATTTACTATTGCAAAACCAGCTACAATAACCAATGATTTGGGTTAACATTTTCCAACACCTCTGCAATATCATCCTATTCCCCAGAATTCATAGTCCTGAAATATAAAAGTGAAAAATAGGCACTTAATTTCACATCAAGGGCCTTTATCTCTACAACAGGCCATTCAAGTGCTAAAAAGAGCACGTGCCATTTCTAAGGCAAGTGCTCTTGGACCAGATGACATGAAGTGATTTTGGTGAAGTGCACCTTTCACCAAAATCTGGATCACTTGCTCTTTCAGTATATGGGGGGAAATGTTTAGATTGGACTGCAGGAAGTTTTATTTTAGCCAGCGAGTTATAAATTACTGAAATAAGTTGCCTTGGTGGGTGGTAGAGGCCGACAGTTTGGGGAAATTCAAAGGTCATCTGGATAGTACTTTCGGGTAAGGGAAGCGCATAGGATGATAGGTTTAATTTCCTTTTTTTTTTTTAATTAATTATTATTATTTAGTTATTTATTATTATTATTTTTTATCGTTGTTTTTTTTTTTTTTTTTTTTTTTTTTTGGCTGGTGCAGCATAAGCCATAGGCTTTCTTGCACCATGCGGCCGTTACTAATACTATAACAGAATCTTTACCCAAGAGCAGTTTCCAAATGACTGTGCATTGCAACCATCCTTGCCTTTGCAAAACCAGGAAAGGATCCTAACAAGTCAAAGCACACTAAAAACAGCTAGACAGAGTGGTAAGATAATAATTATGGTATAATAATTAGTATCCCTACTAATTATTATCCTATCACTCTGTCTAGCTGTTTGTGCAAAATTTTAGAGAGAATGGTCAATACTAGACTTGTTTGGTTCGGGCACAATGTGACCTTAGCAGCCCTTGTGCCGTTAAACAACAACAACTTGTTTGGTATATAGAATAAAACAATTTCTTCTACAGCATGCAATGTGACTTCCGAAGAGACCGGTCCACTCTTGACCATTTAATTAGACTGGAAACAGCTCTCTGGGATGCATTTCATAAAATGAGAACATCTGGTGTCTGTATTCTTTGATATGGAGAAAATGAATGACACAACTTGGAGAAATGGCTTTTTAAAAAGATCTGTGTAGCCTCGGTCTTAGAAGACATCTCCCCATTTTCATTAAGAACTTTTTAGGCAATCAGCCTTTAAGTTCATGTAGGATCCTCACTCTCTCATCCTTTCCCTGGAGAAGGGAGTAGCTCAGGGATCAATATTAAGTGTTATGCTTTTTGCCATCAAAGTAAATTCCATTTACAAATTCCAAAATTCCAAAAATTCCAAATTTCCTCCAACTGTAAACAGTGCCGTCTATGTTGATGACTTGATATTTTCTCAGTTGTGCAACATAAATATTGTTGAAAAACAACTGCAATTGATTGCCTCAACTCCTGGGCATTGGCTAATGGCTTCAGGTTCTCACTGCAAAAGACCATTTGTATACATTTTTGTTGTAAGCATAATCTTCATCCTGAACCTGAATTGAAGCTTAGCAAAATGATATTCCACTAGCATTAGACCCAAAAATTTTTGGAACTCATATTTAATAAAAAGTTGACCTTTCCCGAAAGCATCTGCCAACTCTGTACAAAGTGCACAAGAGGTTTGAATATTTTCTGTGCTGTCTCCTCTACACCTGTGGGTGCAGACCGATGCACCTTACTATGCATATGTCATGCGCTTATGATCTAAATGGAACTGCTGTCCCAGATATACGCATCAGCCAGAAATCCTGTACTTCAATGGCTTTACCCTATCCATCATCAGGCTATCTGTATTGCTACTGGAGCAATTTGAACATCACCTATCCTGAGCCTATACATGGAAGCAAATGTGCCGCCATTATCACATTGACATAAGCTGTTGTCTCTAAAGTAAGCTTTAAAACTGAAATCCTTGCCGACGTGGACATCCATATTTGAGTTACAATCAGAAACATTGTACAATGCCCACTAGACTGCCAGTCATTCTTTCGATATTCGTGTCCAACATCTATTCAGAGAGCTTATTATCACAGTAGACAAGGTTGCTCAATCGCCAAAGCAGCCACTTCCACCCTGGCATGCAACTTTTTTCTGAAGAACTGGGGAAAGTCAGATACTTGCAGTTCTGTTCAGAACACAGAGCTGAACATTGACTTCTTGCTAGCTTACATTAATGGATCAAATTCAGAATCATGTGCAGGATCTGCTGTCTCCCCAGACAGTACTTTATTAGAGTGGATGCTCCCTGAATGAATAAATTCACTGCAGAGCTGCACACTATAGAATTAGCCTTTGATCACATCAGTATTTGCCAGTACCAATGGTTAATTTTATATCCAATTCTCTAAGCATCTTACAAGCTTTATTGTTGGTGAGATATAACCCTCATACTGTTCTGGCTCAAGTTCAGCAGAGGATCCATGTCCATGAATGTGAGTATGATATCCACTTCTGCCTGATTCCTAGCCACCTTGGGATTTTGGGAAATGATTTGGCTGATACTGCTGCCAAATGAGCAATTCCCACTAAATAATTGCTGCCTGTCAGTCTCCTTGTATTGACTATAATACATAAGATACACTCCCAGTGGAAAGATTTGTGGAATCTTGACTATAAATAAATTACATCAGATAAAACATGTTATTGGACTGTAGCAGTCTAGTCTGTGCTGGAATCATAAAAAGGAAGTTGTTCTTGCTCAGATCCACATAGGACACAGTCAACTGACACTTTCGATTTTGCTGAAGGCTGATGACTCTCCTATGTGTGAGTTCTATGAGTTTTATCTCTCAGACATAGTTTGAGTGCACAGATTTTAATAACACATTTTTACCACTTTTAACCATCTGACTAAGTGAGATTTTATCCAACAATTAAATTATTAAGAGTGTGTGTGTGTGTGTGTGTGTGTGTGTGTGTGTGTGTGTGTGTGTGTGTGTGTGTGTGTGTGTGTGTGTGTGTGTGTGTGTGTGTGTGTGTGTGTGTGTGTGCGTGCATGCGCGCGCACGTGCATGCATAATAGCCCTTGCTGCTAATGCACCAATAAAATCATACACCAAATGTTCAAAAGTCAATTATAAAATTTATGCATATGCACTGCCCTACCAATTAGATAATGCAGTTAATAGAGAGCTATTCCTTCTCTTGCTAAAATCAGCCTTGTAATTGATTCAACAAGGTGTGTGCCTGTATAACTGGTGATGCATCTTTAGCACATTCATGTAAGCATATGCATCTCTATCCCTGGTGATCTATCCTTAACCATTCCGTTCCTACACTATGAAAACTCTTAGGGATTTTCCATATTGTCACCATTGTTCTATTACCAAGAGAAATAGCAGTCACTTTCCCACAGTTGTGTTTCTTAATGGCACACAGCATGAAATAAAGTTTCTGGGAGGAAATTAAATATTCTGCTCCCCAGTGACTACTTTTGGCTATTCATAGCATCATTGCAAATGGATAAATATGTCTGTTCTACTCAGACAAGAGAAGCTTATGTGCTGAGTACACCCATTTCCCTGAGCCCTGCAGTGCTAGATACTGCTTTCCAGGTTTGTGCAGTGTCCATAATTCTAAGTTAGCATTAACTTTTCAATTTTTTCAAGTTGATGTGTTGGAATACTTTCTTTTAGTCTACATTGTATTTGTTGCTGTAAATTGCAGCATTATTAGCCATTGTTTAGTGACTTTTGAAACTGGTTGTGTAACATTGCCATTGTTTCCTTTCAGGATGTTCCCACTATATAGGTATTGACTGTTATGCTTCTCAAACTCACCTCTTTTTTTATACACCTCTTTTTTGCTTTGTAAAATATTAATGCAAGACTCATTTTTATACCTTACTAATATATCTTATACCTTACAAACTTTGTACTTTTATACCTTACTGGGCTGTTTCATTCCAATTTTTTTGATGTGAAAACATCTTTGGGGGCCACCTACTAAATTTTCGACTGAAGTAAAACCAAATTGAGGAAAGACAGTAGTAGAATAGATGTGCAGAAATTTGACTTTACCAGCGGGTGGTTGTTTGCTGGAACAAACTTCCTTCTGTCATTGTGGAAGTTGATAGCTTAAATAAATTCAAGGAGGAACTGGACAAACTGGTTTTAGAGGGAATGGATGTGTGAAATGTTATTTTTATTTTGGCTGAGGCTACATAAGTTTGCTTTCTTGCATCATATGCCTCTACAACTACTATTTGTCATGAAAATGCAACGCAAAGATGATACAAATTTCCTAAATGACACTAATGCAATCACTAACATTAATCCTTGATGTGAAAACATCTTTGGCGGCACCTACTAAATTTTGGTCCAACAGTCAGTGTTGGGCCTGTTGGGGAAAATGCGAAACAGAAATGATGCAAAGTATGTCACTTCCTAAATAACACTAATCCAGTCACTAACGTTGATTTGGTAGAGCAAGTAGCAGGTGGGCACATAAAACATTACATCATTATTTCAGACTGAAGTAAAATTGATGAACAGTGTGAGTTAAAGGAACATTTATATCATTTAGGAAGTACTTCTTAAATTACGCTAATGATACTAACTCATTCACTAATGTTGATTCAGTAGGGTAAGTAGTGGCATGAGCATAAAACATTACATTATTCATAACTTCAGTCTGATTTTAAAATGGTCCTGATTTTTGTCGTAGATGTTTAGCATAAAACATCTTTCTTGTTTACATGGTACACATGTGCCTTTTTTTTTTTTTTTTTTTATTTCTTACAAGAGGCACTAGCATATTGGAATATAGAGTTCTGTAATATTCTATTAGGGCAGTGAATTAAAATACTTCAGCTGCTATTTTTAGTTTTATTAACATTTACAAATGATGTACTTGTAGGGTGCAAACTTAGATCGAGCTTCACAAGAAACAGATGTCATAGTAAGGATTGGAACAAGTTTCTGCAATGTAACATCACTATCACGTTCTCAGCTCACTTGCCGGCCTCCGACCTCTCAACCACCTGCAAAAGATATTAATGGATTTCCAGATCCCAGAAAAATTCCCAAAGTTGTGGTATGGATTTTTATAGTATATTTGCAATAACAAAAAAAATAATAGTAATCTAGTTCTAATATGGATGAAAATATTAGTGGTTTGCTATCTATTATTATTTTATTATTATTATTTTTTTCTTTTGTCTTCAGGTGGAAGTAGGCGATAATCTAACTTTCTTGATTGGCAGTCTTAGCTATGAAGTTCCTTTATCCCAAGATAGTACCTTATCAAAGCCTGTTATCATTGGTGTTATTGTGGGAGGCTGCATTTTAGTGGTCATAGTAATTATTATTTTAATCGCATATAGGAGGAAATCCACTGAGAGTAGTCGTGTGCTTAAAAATATGCAAGAACAAATGGATGTCTTAGAACTTCGAGTGGCTAGCGAGTGTAAAGAAGGTATGTGAAGGTTTTTTCCCCCCAATTTTTTTTATTCTATTTACTAATACTCACAAGAGGGCATTCAATTTAGTGTGATTATAAACTAGTTTCTTAGAATTTAGTATTAGTATTGGCAATGATGAAATAAAGTAAGCTTATACAATGTCAACTAAAAAAAAATAACACTTCCCTTATCACCTGCCGATTCCCTCTAATAATTTGTTCAGTTTCTTCTTTGAATCTATTCAAAGTTGTAGCATCAGATGAAAGCTTGTTCCAACAATCAGCTAACTGCCAGCTGAAGGCAAGTTTCTACAGATCTATTCTGAAACCATTCTTTCTCAATTTGAATATATACACCCTCATGTGTGTAGTCTAAGAAACATTTCCATTAACGTTGAGTTTACTCAATCCATTCAAAACCTTAAATACCTCAGTCAGATCTGCTTGCAGGTGCCTAGTCTCCAAATGCTGCAGTTTGCAGAACTGAAACCTTTCCTGGTAAGAGCAATCTTTTGTTCCTCTCACTAACGCTAATCTCATTGCCCTTCTCTGCACCTATTCCAACAGATCCATATCCTTCCTAAAATAGGACTTCAGGCCTGTATGCAGTACTCAAGATGTGGCCTAACCATTACCATTTTCTATCAGAAAAGTAACATTTCTTATCTCTGCTGGAAAAATTCCTGTATGTCATTGACAAAACTCTATGATCTGTTCTGGCAGCCTATTTGCACTGCTCAGAGAACTTCATATCTGACTGCAGAATTACTGCCGCCCCCTCCCAGATCTTTTTCATATCCACTACCCAAGTGTGGTACTGCACAGATGGTGCGTTAATTTGTATTCTGTTCAGTGCTGAGATTACTGCCACCCACATGTAGTACCTTGTATCTGTTAATGTTGAACTTCAATTGCCACTTCCTAGTACGTCTGCCTAAATTTTCAAAGTCCTGCAACAGTATCATATCCTATTTATTGTCATTAACCACCCTGCGAACCTTTGTATCATCTGCAGATTTAGACATCAAGCCTGATATGCCTTTATCATTAATAAACATAGCAAATAATAATGAGCCCAGCACTGAAACCTGTGGGACTCCATTAATAGCTGACTAAGAGCAGTGCCCATTGATAACTCTGTTTAATGCCACACTGCTCCAATTTGTATAGCAGTGTTTTATGTGAAACGGTATCAAAGCCTTTCCTGAAATCTAAGTATATTATATAAAAAAAAAAATGTTTGCATCTTAGTTATCCAATCAGATTGGTCAAACAAAGTTTCCCCTCAGCAAACCCATGCTGTGTCTGAAGTATATTTGTGGCCTTGTCTAGATGATCCTGCATTACTTCTTCTACCAGTGATTCCATTATTCTCCCTGGATCAGAAGTTAAACTAGCAGGTCTATAATTACTCATGTTGTCCTTTGATCCCACTTTGTGAATTGGGAATACTAATGTATTCAGGGGAGGTCCCATTAGGGACCTCTCCTGAATCTAAGGATGCCCCTGAAATTATGGCTAAAGGTTTTCTTACCTTAATAAAATTGGATATATCCCATCCACTCCAGATGCCTTTATGTTTAACTTTGAGAATCTCTCTTCCACTTTTCTCTCAGTTATTGCAAAATCATTTAGCTCCCTGTTAGAATTTGATAACACTTCCTGGCATTCCCAAACCTAAAAAAATGTCTCCTGTGTGAATGTAGATGAAAAATTCCTATTCAATTTGTCAGTACTGAGCAGGATTATGACCAAAAACAGTTACAGCAGTACATCCTAAACTAAATTTTGCTTTATACAAGCTATATAAAATGAAGCAGTTGGATATACACTGCCCTACCATTGATATCTGAACAACTACAAGGGTGGTTCAAAAAAGAATTGCCCTCACCTACTTCCACATATCACAGAGTCATGATATTTTTTGTGTAGCATCATACATATCTCTGTACTAAAGGTGTAATATTTTAGCACTGTGTCTTAATTTGTTTTTTCTCTTACAGAGCTGAACATGTGACGAAATAGCATCGACAAAGTTGAAGCCAGAGCTGTAATCCGGTATCTGTTCTTGAAGGGGAAATCCACAAGGAGATGACTGCTGTACATAAGGATGAAGCCCCAACCTATGGCATTGTGAAGCACTGGCATAGACAGTTTAGGTGTGGTCAGACATAGGTAGAATCTGATCCCATTCCAGGTCATCTCCATTCAGCCATTGATGACAGCACAATTAGAAAAGTGGAGTCGTTAATCATGGAAGATCGCTGGATATCTGTGCGTGAATTGTCCCAGGAGATGAAGATTAGTGTGGGCTCTATGCAAGATGGATTCCCCAATTGACTGGTTTCCAGAAGGCTGATCGACAACAGAAATCACAAGAGTTGTTAGCCCTATGCCAAAAAAATGAGGAAGACTTTTTTTCTCTCATCTAATCACTGAGGATGAAAGTTGGATACACCATTTCAACCCTGAAAGTAAAAAAGCAGTCCATGGAATGGCATCATCATACCCCCCCCCCTCCCAAAGAAGGCAAGGGTCCAAGTGTCATCAGGAAAGGTCTTGCTGACAGTGTTATGGAATGAGAAAGGTGTAATAATGACTGATTATTTGCCGAAAGGTAGAACAATTGCAGGTGCCTATTATGCCAACTTACTCACAAAATTACGGGAGAAAATCATGCCTACATGCATGGCATGCTGTCCAAAGGTGTGAGAATTCTTCAAGACAGTGCCCCAGTTCACACTTCTGAAATTGCAACAACACAAGCAGCCACTTGTGGATATGAAATACTGCCACATCCAGCCTACTCACCCGATCTTGCACCATTGGACTTCTTCTTGTTTCCTTCCCTCAGATCATTTCTACGGGGGACCCACTTCCCTGACGACGAGACACTCATTTCTGCAACAGAGTCATGGTTTAAAGTCCAACCTCAGCACTTCTACAAAAACTGTATCCCTAGCGTCATCAATCGATGGGGAAAATGTTTAAATCTGCACGGTGGCTATGTAGAGAATGACTAAAATCTGTGCCAAGAATCAACAGGCTAGCACCTCTGCAGCTAGGTCAGGGCGATTCTTTATTGAACCACCCTCGTGCATATCTAGCAATAACTTTTATATACAGGAAAACTAATAATGTATACTGATACCCATTACTGCTAGCCTTTGATAGTCTCCATTGAACACTCTCCACCAGTTTTTTGTAAATGTCCTGTGATATTTTCCACCATTCAACCTTCAAAGTGGTGACCAGTTCAAATCTGTGTTATGCCACATGTGCTCTCCTCATGTGCACCTGACAATACTGTTTGTCCCAGAGGTGCTGTATGGGATTGAGATTAGGGCTCTGGACTGGCCCATCCAACTTTTTGATGCTTATGTCCTAAGACCAATCAACAATGTATGCAGGATGACACAGAGTGTTGTCCTGCTTATACAGGACAATGCTCCGTGTCACATGTGCTGCCACCATATAGA
This sequence comes from Mastigoproctus giganteus, assembly GCF_048544385.1. Lineage (NCBI taxonomy): Eukaryota > Metazoa > Arthropoda > Arachnida > Uropygi > Thelyphonidae > Mastigoproctus > Mastigoproctus giganteus. The sequence continues at coordinate 138,716,190 of NC_143583.1, forward strand.
TAATGTAACACCACTCTGCATGGTTTTCAATGTCTGTAAACAAATGACTGTCTTTAACTTTTTTTTTTTTTTTTTTTTTTCGTGCTGATTTCAGAAATGTTATTAGTGTTTTTTTTTTTTTTTTTTTTTTTTTTTTCAGTCTCCAGAAGCTGCAATTTGCTGAACTTAAGCCTTTCTTGGTAACACCAACCCTTTGTACTACTCACCAATCTCGTTGTCCTTCTCTGTACTCATTCCATCAGCTCTACATCTTTCCTAAAATGAGGCCTCCAGACCTGTATACAGTACTCAAGGTGTGACCGACCATTGCCTTATACAAGGGGATAATCACCCCCTTATCCCTGCTAGCAAAATTTCTGTATATCATTGATAAGACTAATCTTGCAGCCTTTTTGCACTGCTTAGAAAACTTCATATCTGAATGTGCAATTACCCCCAGTCCTCTTCATTCTCCACAACCCTGATTGTAGTACCACCCAGTTGATAAGTTACTCTGGGGTGACGGCTACCCAAATGCAGTACTTTACATTTGTCAATGTTAAACTTTAGTTGCCACCTCTCAGCCCATCTGCTCAATTTTTCCAGATCCTGTTGCAGTAGCATACTGCAGTATGCTACTGCAACAGCATCTGGAAAAGTAGCATACTGTCATTAACAAAACTGCCAACTTTGTATAGTCTGCAAAACTTAAACATTAACCCTGATATACCTTCATTAGTGTCATTGATAAATACCGAAAACAACAATGGGCCAAACACTGAACCCCGGAGGACACTGCTAATAACGCTAGACTATGAACAGCAGTGTCCATTGATAACCACTCTGTCTTTTCCCACTGAACCATCCTTTTATCCATTATAGCAACTTGCTCTCAATGCCATAGTGCTCCAATCTGTACAGTAGTCTTCCATGTGCCACAAATATCAAAAGCTTTCCTAAAATCCAAGTGTATGATATCAAAATTATTCTTTACATCCAATTCCTTTGTGACCACATCATAGTATCCAATCAAATTTGTCAGACAAGACTTCCGCTTAACAAATCAATGCTGTGTCTGAAATATAATCACAGTCTTGTCTAGATGATCCTGCATTGCTTCCTTAACCAGTGACTCCATTTTTTTCACCATTCAACCTTCAAAGTGGTGACCAGTTCATATCTGTATTTTCTGTTTTAACATGGAACAGAAGTTAGACTAACAGGTCTGTAATTATCTGTGTCACCCTTTGATCCCCCTTTGTGAACTGGGGAAACATTTGCACATCTCCAGTCCATGGGTACTTTTCCTCAGTCCAACGATGCTCTCATAATTATGGCTGTGGATTTGCTTACTTCCTTTGCTGTCTCTAATATAACTGGATAGATCCCATCCACTCCAGTTGCCTTCATTATGTTTAACTTCAAAAACTTCTCCTCCACTTTGTTCTCAGTTATTACAAAATCACTTAGCTCTCTGTTAGAGTATGATAAACATCTGACCCTCTCCTCCTTGGGTAACTCCTCATGCATGTGAATGTATATGCAAAATACTCATTTCGTTTAGCAATTATATGAGAATGATCATCTACAGTCAAACCATTGATATCAAGTGGACCAATCTGATTCATTCCCTTCCTTTTAGAGTTTATATAAGTAAAGAAGTCTTTGATGTTTTTGTTTGAATCCTTTGCCAAAAGGATGGGTTTGTTAAGGGAAAGTCTTGTCTGACAAATTGATTGGATATTATGATGTGGTTACAAAGGAACTGGATGCAAAAAGTAATTTTGATATCATATACTTGGATTTCAGGAAAGCTTTTGACACTGTTGCGCATGGAAGACTACTGTACAAATTGGAGCAGAATGATATTAAGGTAAGTTGCTACAATGGATAAAAGAGTGGTTGAGTGAGAGAAGACAGAGGGTGGTAATCAATGGGCACTGCTCTTCGTGGACTAATGTTATTAGTCGAGTCCCCTAGGGTTCGGTGTTGGGCCCACCGTTGTTTTGTATATTTATCAATGATATTGATGAAGGTATATCAGGCTTAGTGTCGAAGTTTGCAGATGATACAAAGGTTGGCAGGGTTGTTAATGGCAGTGTGCTACTGCAACAGAATCTAGAAAATTTGGGCAGATGGGCTGAGAAGTGGCAACTGAAGTTTAACATTGACAAATGCAAAGTATTGCATATCAGTAGAAGAAACCCCAGAGGAATGTACGAACTGTGTGGTAATGCACTTAGGGTTGTAGAAAATGAAAAAGACCTGTGGGTAATTGTGCAGTCAGATATGAAGTTTTCTGAGCAATGCAGACAAGCTGCAAGAACAGGTCATGGGATTTTGTCAATGATATACAGGAATTTTGCTAGCAGGGAAAAGGAGGTGATTATCCCTTTGTATAAGGCAATGGTCAGGCCCACACCTTGGCCGCCTCCATAGACAGGTGTGCAGGTGCAGCAGTGTGTAGCACAGACTTCTTGATTAGACTGGGGTTCGAGCCCACGACCACCAAATACGGAGGATGCGGAAAGGTCAGGGAATGAACACCGCATATCCCCGGTGCAATATGGCCTTAGTTGCTAATGCTCCTAAAAACCAAATAAACAATCAACAGGCCACGCCTTGAGTACTGCGTACAGGTCTGGAGGCCTCATTTTAGGAAGGATGTAGATTTGCTTGAACTTGTACAGAGAAGGGCAACAAGATTGGTGAGGCGAATGAAGGGATCCTCTTACCAAGAGAGGCTTAAGATCTGCAAATTGCAGTGGCTGGAGACTAGGCACCTGCGAGGTGATCTGATTGAGGTGTATAAGGCCTTGAATGGGTTGATCACGTTGAATTCTGATGGGATTTTTCCACTTACTCTGATTACGAACCTATGGTGGGCCTAAATTCAAATTGAGGATAAACAGTTGTAGAATAGATGTGCAGAAATTTGCCTTTAGCCAGTGGGTTGTTGCTGGTTAATTGCTGGAACAAACTGCCATATGTCATTGTGGAAATTGATAGCTTAAATAAAATCAAGAAGGAACTGGATAAACATTTAGAGGGAATGGTAGTGTGAATATTTTTTTTTTTTTTCGGCTGATGCTACATAAGCTTATACGCTTACTTTCTTGCATCACATACCTCTGTTACTATTTCTCGTAATCTGTGTTTGCCTGCTTAACCTTCTTTGTGGCTTGATTACAAGACTAGCTTATATCTGCCATAGGCTTCTGTGTTGCCTGATAATTTATATGCATTTTTCTTCTCTGCCATGAGCTGCATTAATTAACCCCGGGGGCTCACATCTGGTGAGTATGGGCTTGGCAAACCCAGGGTCCTGAGCTGGATATCATCATTCTTCTCTTTCTTGGTGATTCCTTTCTACTTCTCTCTCTCTCTCTCTCTCTCTCTCTCTCTCTCTCTCTCTCTCTAGGGGTAACTTGGGAATTATATATTTTTTTTTTTTTTTTTTGGCTGGTGCAGCATAAGCCTCAGGCTTCCTTGTACCATATGGCCATTAATAATAATAATAATAATAAATAATAATTCATCTGATATCCATATAGGCCTAAACCTTGAACAGTATTTCTTAGTTGGTACGAAAAGTGTAGTACCCTCCAAGATTAAGTCCCTGAAGGCTTCCATTTAGAATACACTGTTGGTAACATCATCAGTTGATCCCACTGTATAGAATTTAAAACCCCTCTGAAACCACTGTAGTTATCTTTGCAAAAGCAAAAACCCTTCCCCTTACCCCTGATGGTAGTTACATCTTTAAGTAAATCCCACATCAGTACACTGTGATCACTGAAACCTAGTGGTTACTTTATCTGCAGATTTTTAACGCATGAAGAATCGCTGCTGGTAATCAGATCAAGAGTTTTACTCCCTCTAGTTGCCTTTCGAACATGTTGCTGTAGAAAATGGTCATCCAGTAAATCTACAAAGCTTTCTAATGTGACCAACTCACAAGTTCCAGTCAATGTCTTGAAAGTTAAAATCGCCCATTATAAGACATTCTAATTTACTGGCCCACTTTTATTTCTCTGCACAATTGCTCATTATACCCATCAGATTCATTAGGCCTATAACACACACTCTCACTTTCCCTTTCCTTGTGTCACACAACACTGACTCAACATTGCATTGTCCACCAATGTCAGTTGGATGCACTTCGTTAGATTTTGCAGGTGGTAGATGACTTTCATCAACCGGTGAAATACCACCACTTTGCTTATTGGAGGCTTGAAGTGGTGAAACCCATGTTTAGTCTCTAGAGCAAAGTTTCTGGCATCCCCCTCCCCCCATACTTCTCCTTCAACCCATGCATGGTACTAAGTGCTATAGGTTTTGATACCTTTCGTGTTTGGGGTTTTCATAAAAAAAAAATAAATAAAATAAACTAACAGCATAACCCCTCCTACCTTCCTGTCCTATCTATCCTTTCTGTACACATTGTACTCCCCAAATTCCAATTCTGCACTGCTTATATCCGTGTGGCAACACATGTCTGATATCCTAACAATATCTGCTTTTGATGTCTTGACCAGCACTTCAAATTAATCAAATTTATTTACTATACTCCTAGTATTGGTGTACATGCAAGTATACATGCATCTGTTCTTACTCTTAGTTACCCTAACACAGCCTGTGTATTTATTTGTTCCATGATGACTCTCAGCAGCCCTTGAAATCCCCAGTACCTTGCTTTGCAAGCTGCTGCTTATTCCAATAGAAGCAGTGCAAGAATCACTTTCACCTCTGCCTGTGACTCCCGTTAATCTATTAGTCTGTGAATCCCTCCCCAAGCTAGCAGTTTTCTAATCCACCTAACACTACCTCAACAGCATCAGCAAATATTCTTGCACCCTTATAATTAAGTATATCCCATCCCCGTAGAAACAATCTCTCCTGTTAACAAGCACTGATCACGCTGAGAAAAATTTTACCTCGTGAGCCTTGCACAATCTGTCCAAGGCTGAATTGATTTACAGTGTTCTCATCATATACTCCCTCCTATTATGTCTGGACAGAATTGCAGACACTTTCAAATTTAATCCTAACTAGTCTTTTTTTTTTTTTTCCAACATTGACCTGTACTTGTTAAGTATCTCCGCAGATCTTCTATCTTAATGTTATTAGTACCAACGTCTTTGTGCCCTTAAAAGATGATATCTGCTCTACATCATCAACTTTTGCCCCTGGAAGACATACCCTGCTCCCATTCCACATATCCTTTTTGCACAATATATTTCCCATGTTCATGACAATAGAGTCACTGAGAGGAACTAGCTCCTGTGGGTATTATTGAATATATTTAGTTAGGAGTAAATGCTGGGAATTTGTAAACTATATCTTTACATGATGGCAATGTTGCTGCCTTCGGTCATTTGTTTCTTGACCTTTCAGCAAAGTTTCTCAGCATGAACTCAGTTTATTTTTGAGGTTATCATGCCAAACTTGCACTAAAAAGTAATAAAATGGCTTCATGAAAGTGTTCGAACAATCAGAACATATTTTGTTATATTTGTGGAAATTAAGTAGTCCTAAAGAGAAGACATTATAGAATTGGGAAAAAATGTGTGTTGTGCTTATTTTGTAGCGAAACCCTGTGATCAAGATAAACAATGGCTACCCATGAATTTTGGTTACAAATTCTGCACAGTGGAGACTTTTTATTAACTTATCAAAGAAGAATCTCAAAGGTTTGGTGCTCCACAGTGAAATAAATATGGGTCAATTCCATATCGATTCAATGTGTTGAAGCATTGAGATTGTGGAAAAATGGCAAAAAGATGGCTATGCCATTTGCAATTCCCATGATTTGGTGGGAACCTACAAACCAATGTGACTTACTTTTACTTAGTTAATGTACAGGAATACAATGCAAAGAGTAAGAAGGGCATTGTGTATTCTAATATTCCATCTGCTATTAGACCAATCCCACATGGAAATAACTTGCTGATTCCATGCCCTTCACTTATATTAAAGAATGTAGCAGCAGTAAAAGAGAAAGTGCAGAAAATGAAGCTTCTGAAGATGAAACAGAAGTCTACTACATGCTTGGAGATATTGAGTTCAGTCCTTAATTGTTGTCACAGCATGAACTCAGTGATCTGGTAAGAGATTTAAATTTACCAAAGGAATCTACAGAATACCTTGGTTCTAGACAAGTGAAAAAATCTTCCAGCGCATGGAGTATTTTTCTCATGGTACAGACACAGAGAACAACTAGTTCCTAGGGATGTTTCTGAGGATGATTCTATGGTTTTTTGCATTAATATAAATGACTTAATGAACTATTTAGGAATTATTTACAAAACCTACACAGTAGAGACTCAAAGAGGAATCTCAAAGGTGTGTTGCTCCACAATGAAAATAAATATGGGTCAATTCCAATCACTCACTCTGTGCATTTGAAAGAAACTTGAAGTTGTTGACAAATATTAAGTATGAAGAACATGGTTGGTTAGTTGGATGATCTGTGCTGACTCTAAAGGGATAGGCATGTTACTTGGACAGCAATTTGGCTACACAAAAATGCCTTGCTTTTTTCTGTAAGCGGGACATCAACAAGGAGTAAGGACCAAGATGTCAGGATCTGGCCAAAGATGGGCAATTTGTTGCCTGGATCAAAGAATATAGTTCATAAACCACTGGTAGACCCCTAAACTGACTTCCTTTTGCCCTTGCACATCAAACTGGGTTTGACAAACAGTTTGTGAATGCTTTACTTCAGGAGGCTGCCTGCTTCAACTAACTTTGTACTGAATTCCTATCACTCACCCAAGTGGTTTTCAACATGTATTTAAATATAAAAGTGTGCAAAAGTATCATTGTTATAATTTCAGTGCATAAATTCTGCCAAAATTAAGAAAGATTTCTGAAAAATGAATTTGATTTTTGAAGAAACCCTGACATGATGGAAACAAACAGAAGTCATTTTTTGAAATCAGCATTAGAAAATGATTCTGAAACAACCTTTTCTGAGAAAACATCAGTGATTTTTTTTTCAAAATGCAGAGTAGTGTTATTCTCCAGGATGCCTCAATAGACCTTCTTCAGCATTCTTGGTTTTGTCCAGAAACAGCCAATGGTCCTAGGCCATGTCATCACACTTCTTTTGCCAAACTTCTCCAGACCATCACACTGCCAAACTTCATTGTCAGGACAATAAATTCCAGTAGATGCTTTCTCCAGCCATCCACCACACCCAAGTACAATCATCAAACCTGATAGACCATGTACTATGACTTGTCACTTCAAAGAATAGCATTCTGTTGGTCTCCAGTCCATGAATGGTAGACCTTACACCAAGCTGGATTCCATCTGGCCTTAGCCAGGGTGATTAGTGGCTTGTGGACAGCTGTGCAACCATAATAACCCCTATCATGGTTGTGCACAAGCACAGCCAGTCGTCTCACTGAGGATCTGTGTGTACTGAGACAGTGTCAACCTGTATTCTAAGCAGAAGATTCATTGCAGGGCTTTCCAGTTGACCATTAAAATGCCACGTACAGACCAGTCATGTGGCACCTTATTATCATTCCATGCTGGAAGTCTGCTAACTCTATCAGCTGTGGCATCTTACACTCACGGTTACTTTCTACTCAAAGGGCTACAAGCATATTTATAATTGCATGTGACACATGGTGCATGGGTAGGATGTCACCAATAATCAATGCTGGGGTGGAACATTAATGTAGGGCAGTGTATGTTCCCGTTTATAATACAGAAAACCCTGTAAGAACTCATTGTACATGCAGAGGCAGGAAAACAGCTCTAAACAGGTGATATACTGGTGGAGACAATAAAACTCGTTGCAGTTGGAAAAACTGCCAATTGTGATGGCTTTTAATGGAATTCTGTTAGAAATGATGCTGCAATTTTATTTTATTTATTTATTTATTTTTGACTTATCCAAAAAAATCTCCATGAAGAGAATAGAAAAGAAATGTAGCAGAGGAAGTAAAAGAGGAAACAGCAGATAACTTTCAGTTCTTTCTGGAAATTTATGTTTGGTGACTGTAGTTGATGCCTTTAGTAAATAAAAGGAAACATCATTTATGTAATCAACATATCAGCCTATAAAATGATACAAAAAATGATTTTCTTGTACTCTGATTTGATTGACAAGTGACTATGATTTGATTGACAGGTGACTATTGCAACCTTAGTGACTCTCACCAATGAGCAAGTAATGGGAAACTAACTTGACGATGCATTTAGCTGTTTTTTTTTTTTTTTTTTTTTTTTTCGATTTTATCAATTGTTCCATATCAATGACTCATTCACTTTTCAGATTTTTAAACAAGGACATGGGGGGTGGATATATCTCCTATCGGCACCTCCATAGCCATGTGGGCAGGTGCAGCAATGCATAGCACACGCTTCTTGATTAGACCGGGGTTCGAGCCCGTCACCACCAAATACGGAGGATGTGGAAAGGTCAGGGAATGACCACCGCATATCCTCGGAGCAATATGGGTTTAGTTGCTAATGCTCCTAAAAACCATATAACAAACAAAGAAATATTTCCTATTCTGTAAGGTTGTCTGGATAATATATTCAGAATAGAGTGAATATAGTAGTAGTAGTAGCAGTGGCATTTGACGCAAGAAAGCAAGTGTATGAGCTTATGCAGCATCAGCCAAAAAAAAAAAAAAAATCACACCATTCCCTCCAAATGCCTGTCCAGTTCCTCCTTAAATTTATTAATATGTGAATATGTAGCATAAAAAACCTTGTCAGATACATCTCTCCTCATGCCCTTGTTTAGAAATTGAAAAAAGTGCACTGTTCCTTTGTGCACTGTTGTCAACAATCTTTCACGGATAGACAATATATCTTCCCTGTGTCCTTGTTTAAAATTTGAATAAGTGGTAATAAACTGTGTGTAAAGGCAAGCAGTGCCTTTACACACGCGCATGGAGTGGGGCTATGTCTTCTATCCCCACAAAGTTGCCTGGGTAACATATTTGCTATTTATCCAGTACATCAGTCAGATAATTGAAAATATTTGGTTATTGTTGTTATTTGGTTTTTAGGAGCATTAGCAACTAAGGCCATATTGCTCCGGGATATGCGGTGGTCATTCCCTGACCTTTCCGCATCCTCTGTATTTGGTGGTGACGGGTTCGAACCCCGGTCTATTCAAGAAGCGTGTGCTACGCACGGCTGCTCCTTCCCACCTGGCTACGGAGGCGCCGCAAAAATATTTGGACTTACTAAAGCAAATTGTTAAATTGCTTTAGTAGGTAAATGGTAAATCATATCCGTTACCCAACTGTGACTTTTGCATTAACATATATTTTTCAGGTAATTATAAATAAAAATGCTAAATCTCACAAATAGTGTATTGAAATGCTCTGTTGCAAATAAATAAATAAAAAAAATAAAAAAAAAATTCATTCATTATTTTCTTTATTATGTAGTCTGTATTTTAGTCTCCATATCAATCAGGCATAGTGAAAGGACCCACAATCACTACATTGTGATGGGACGCCCATCTTCCTCCTCACCTTTAGAGGGCTTCATCCAGTCAGTTTTGTGGTGGGCTTCTGATTTCCTGCTGCACTGTATTTCTACATATTATGCATTACATAATTTAATTCAGGATTCATTTCATAAAAGAATTTGATTCTTAATGCCTAATATTTTAGAATCATACCCCTAATTTATATATTAGATTAAGTAATAATAATTTCACGCTCAAAGAAAGAAAAAATCTTTTTAGTCAATTAAGTGGTCTGTTGTTTTCTTTCCCGATCATATAGCCTTTGCAGAACTTCAAACAGAAGTGACAGACCTAACTAGTGATGTTGCTACTGGGGGAATACCGTTCTTAGACTACAGGACATATACTATGAAAGTGCTGTTTCCTAATTCAGATGATCATCCTGTTCTTAGGGAATTGCAGGTTTGTTAAAAATTCCTTTTATATCATTGTTTCCTAACTATATTCAGACAGTATATTTTGATCTTGTTTGTTAATATAAAATATCACAATTTAAAATAATGTTAGTAACAAATTAAACAGGCCAGATAATTTTATCTGGCTATAATTTAAAAGAAAATCCTGATGTTTGGAGATTGTTGGACCTTTATTAGGAGAACGACCTTACTATTCTGTGTATCAGCATTTAAATCTGAGAAAATATAGTTAAACTCAAAAGAAGTTATTTATTTTTAAATGTTTTCTAGTTGAGCTTTATTATAGCTTATATAGCCATTTTGAGCTGGGAAGAATATAATCCAGTGCCACCCGTTGGAAATTGTAATGACACTGCAAATTATAATTGAATTTTGATAAATCAGTAAATCCACTGTTAAAATTCACGAACTTCCCGCAATTGAGCCTTTTATAACCAGTGATGAGGTGAATACAGTGAATGGGGTTTTTAACAAACCCCCGGAAGATGGTAATGTTTTTTTAAATTCTGATAGTAAGGGTTTCCATGAGATATTTAAGAAAGTCTTAAAACAAAGTAATAAGCTGAAGACTGCAAGGGCCTAAATTCGACAGTATTGAGCAACATTTCCCTCCTTCTGCTGAACAATGTAGAGTTGAAGGCAGTGTTGATTGGCTATGGCTGTTTCTCGCAGGGCCTTGGAATGCTACTTGGATGTCGATAGTTCTGCTTCCTCAAGAAGCCGAACCCCTGAAAATTATATTTTGACATGGTAGATGTGTTTACTGTGAAGGAGAGAGCTCTGTGGGCACTCGAACTTTGGTTAAGAGTAAATCTCCTGTTTTGAAAAGGAGAAATAGGAGGAGCAGTAAATGTATGAAAAATATGACTAATGTATTAAATGAAGTAGAATTATTAAAGGATAATGATGAAGAAATGAGATAAGTCAATAGGAATATTGAAATGGACTTGAATATTGAGAATAAGTATACGAATTCAGTTAAGGATATTGACAATTTTGATAATTCTGTCAACATTGCCACTGACAAACATCAGTAGGCCTCACACATGCTTCTGAAAATCAGTCACAAGATTTAGTAGAAAATGAACTGGATTATGAACCAGATTCAGTAGATTCACTGTTTGATAGAGATGGACTGAATAACCAAAATAAGCAGAACCAAGTGGTTAATTATTTCCATAATGAACCAATCAATGTTGTCATTACATGTATGAGAAGTAATTTAGAGAAGTTTTTGTTTTCTAAAGAACATGGAATCAGTGATGCTATTTCTCAAATATTGACTAAAAAGGGTTATCTGGAAAGTTTGGCATTGAAATTGGGAATGGATAATGAATGCTTGAAATAGGCAAATAGATGTTTGTAGGGGTCACTACTAAATACAATAGCAATAATTACAAGTTTGCAGTGTACTGGAAAGCTGTACAGTGAGGTTGTTAAAAATGGTGATAAAAAGGAAAATTGGAAGGATAACATAACTAATTATGGTAGCTATACAAAGCAGAGAAATATTGTTAGTTCTAATAATGTACTGATCAGGCCTGAGCTTGATACTAAACTTAAGTCTAGCATAGATGCAGAAAAGGCAGTCTCTAAAAATCATGGAAAATTTGCTTAGAAGGGTACAGATTAGAAGGTGAAGACTCCCTGACAAGGGGTATTTTGATTGAGACTGAGTCTAGCGAAGAGTGTAAGGATTTAAGACAAATGAACTCATAAATAAATTTAGATTGAATATCACAAAGCCTAAGAAATCTGATTTGAAAATAATGTTATATGATGTAATGAAGGATATAAACAAAGATCTACTTAATGAGTTATATAAAAGAAACCTAATACATATGGGTCTATGCAGGGATAGTGTAACTGATGAAGTGAAAATACATTTTTCTAATGAAAACAAAAGCAAGAATGGAATAACTGGATCTTGGAAATATCCTATAGAGTTAAAAAGTTTCTTGATAAGCAGACACAAATCATTATTGGATTGATGTCCTACAAGTTTAAGGAATTTCATTTGGTCACTATTTGGTATAATTGTCAGAGGTATGGGCACATTTCTGAGACATGTAGAAGTGATATGCCAGTTTGCAGTTATTGTGGTATGACTGATCAAAATTTTGAACTCTGTAAAAATAAAAACAAACCTCAGTGTTGTTCTAATTGTAGTGCGAAAAATAGCCCTGCTGCTCATTCAGTTAGAGAAGTGTCCTGAATGCATATAAAAATAGCCCTGCTGCTCATTCAGAATAAGAAGTGTCCTGAATGCATATTGCACTGAAATTTACTAAGGAAAGAACATATTTTTCACTTTATGGTAATGAGCAATAACACTTTTACCCATAGAAATAGTATGTACGGTGAACTCAAGATTCTTCAAATTAATGTGCAGTGTGCAAGATCTGTAGCAGATGAGCTAAGATTAGTTTGTGAATGTGGAAGGATTGACATTGTTTGTGTTCAGGAAACCTATGTTTATTTGATGCATGGAAACTGGATATCCCAAATCTATTAGAATTGTCTCAAAGAACTGTGACAAACTGAGGGCTGCTGTACTAATTTTCAGCTCTGATCTGACCAGAATTGACTCCTTATGTACATTGTATACAGTCTGTTTTGATATTGAAGCTAGTTGGGGACAATTTTACATTATATCTATGTATTGTTGGCCTGATGTGGACCTCAATTGCTCTCTTAGCTATTTGAAAAAGCTATCTGAAAAAAGAAAATTGAAAGAGCCATTATTCAGATTGAAAGGTAGAAAGGTCATCTGTCTGGATTCAAATGCTAAAAATGTTTTATGGTATTCTAGATTTACAGATGTCAGAGGCAGGTTATTGGAAGAGCTGATATCCTCATCAAAACTTGATCATTAATAAGCCTGGTAATGAACCAACATTTTTGACTGTTAATTGGTGAGTTTAACATGGATGTAATGTTAGCCAATAGTACAGTCTTCAATTCCATATCTAATTGGCAAGTTAAACCAGATTAACAGCGATCACAGAGCAATTATTTTCAATTCAGGCTGTGCTAGAAGTAGATTTATCGAGCCACATTCATTACAACTTCGAAAATTTGCAATCAAGCATGCTGACTGGGATAAGGTTGACAGATTTGTTAGGACGATTTTTGGTGAAATGTTGTTAACTGAGTTAGATATGATTGATGCATTTTATTTGATTCAGTTATTGCAGCAGAAGTTGTTTGATGTCCCGAGGAACTCCACCATTGCTCCGGTGCAGTGGTGGTCCTTTGATCTTATTGATCTCCGAAAAGAGGTCAACAGGGCGCGTAAGAAGTTCCAATGTCAGAAAAATTGTGGGATAATAAAGAATCTACTTTAGGTTGAAAACTGAGTATCAATTGGTCAAAATAAAATACATCTGTCTAGTAGCCAAAAGGAAATTTGATGCATGGAAACACTTAGTGCAAACAACTGGTGATGAGGATTCATGAGGTATTGTTTAAAAGTTATGTTTGAACAAAACAAGGCCATCTGGGGATATGATATGTTCTATGCATTGTAGAGACTGAAACTCTAGATTGGTTGGGCAGTATTAATGTTATTCCTGATCACCTAGTTAATAGATCTCATCATCATGTGGATGGGGTGGAGCATTCTGATGCTACTGATCATTTAGATTGTAGTTATGTTAGTGATATTCAAGAGGAACCTTTTTTTAAATAGAAGATCTCAATTTAGCTGTTAGCAAAATTCGTAATAACAGGTGTCCTGGTATTGGACCACATTGAAGGTCAAGTTAAGTGTTTCTTGAACATCTTCTTGTTTTCAACAAATGCCTGATAAAGGAATTTTTCCCTCGCCTTGGAGGATACTCCTTAAGATTATTTTGAAGTCACCTGAGAAACCTAAAACTGAGCCCTCTTTTTATCATCCAATTGCTCTTCTAGGTTTGAGCAAGATCTATGAATGCATGCTTACACAATGAATATTACATTATAAGCAAGAAAATTTGGACTCTCAAACAAACAATATGGCTTTACTTCTGGTCTTGTGCAGGGGATGTTTTATTAGGGTCCCCGTAGCCAAGCATTTCTGTTACATTCATCTGTATATTCAATAGTAGCAATTTCAATCCCAAAACCATCCACTCAGTTTCCACCATTTCCAAAACCATGTTGGAAAGCAGAATGCACATCAGAAAAAAAGCCACAAAACCAAACATGCAAGATATTCCAATGATATTCCATCAATTAATCTTATAGCCTGTGCATTCTCTCTCTCTCTCTCTCTCTCTCTCTCTCTCTCTCTCTCTCTCTCACACACACACACACGACAATTTCTGGGAAATGATGCACAAATTGACATCTTTGATATGGAAAAAGCATATGACATGGCTTGGGGATTTGAAATTTTAAAAGACATCCATAATTTTGGTCATGTGGACGATCTTGTGGTTTTTATTAAAAACTTTACATCAAATTAATTATTACAAGGTTTATGGGATCCTGTCTATTTTGCCAAGAAAAAAAAAAAAAAAGTTCCCCAAGGATCAGTCCTAAATGTTACAATTTTTGCTATTAAAGTTAATTTTATTACTGAACAACTTCCTCTAACTGTAAACAGCACCCTCTTTGTTTATTGATTTCATTTCTGTCCTTAGCTCTCTTTGCCAACGGTATCTTATATTCCTTTTTCACTTGCTTCACACCATAAATAGTTTTTGTTATGTACATTCTTATAATTTACATATAAATTGGTGTTTTGATAGGTTGTAACTGTCCCGTGCTCTAGCAGATTTGGTTATTTCCTTAATCTGCTTTAGTCCTCCTATTTGAAACTGAAGCACACGCCTTTCCCCCTTTGAGCCCACACCCCCTTGCAGGCACCTGTACATGGTGATTGGACGCCTCCCAGTGATGCTGCTGAGCCTACAGACTAGCATCACTGGGATCCCACACACACACACACACACACACTTAAAAACTTTCAATATGACATGGAAGATGGGGACAGAATAATTAACAGACAATATGAAGCATCCAATGAAATAACAGAGAAGCTGAGTTGCAGGTACCCCAGGGTCAAGCATTCCTTGACCATTTGAATTCATTGTGTTTCTTAGTGTTATCTCTAAAGGTATTTTCAGTGAATAGATATTTTGTTTCAAATACTGTCTTCCTAATTTATATATTAGAGTAGCTGTTTCACACTACAAGAAGTGAGCAAAGGCCTTGGAAGGACACCTACCTTTCTGTTTCTTTTCTAATGGTACTAACAAACTAAATCATCTGCTTGGTCACCTCTTAGTACTGCACCTGCCTCTCCATGTGTCAGGGTTAGAAGCCTGGGTGATAAAACTAATCCCCAGGGCTGAAAGGAGCAAAACGTTAAATTGGACAACTTTCCAGACTTTAAATTAAGACGTAAATTGAACTTCTATGGATTTGCATCAACCCAATGATGACCTAACCAACCCAAAGAAATTGAAGAGGCATACTCCAACTAGAACACCTAAGTTTCCTGATTCTGCATTCTTTAACAGATCAATTTGTAGGCAATCCATTGACACTTCTCACATAGAAATGTCTTGAAAGTGTAACTAGTTCCCCAAGAATAGCCACCTTTTTATTTAAATTTGGTGACCTGCTGGTTGAGACTACTAGCCACAAACACTAAATCTCTTCTCAAACTACCTCATTTGGTGGAGTTCCAGTTCAGGTGTCTGCACCTGCCATACTCACTACCTCCAAAGGTGTCATGTTAGAAGGGGACCTAATGAATATCAGAGGAGGAAACTGATCCAGGAACTGCAAGAACGGGAGGTCACACAGGCAGAAAGATAGTGTGCTTATTCCAACTCACAGCATTATACTGACATCAAGTTTGCCAAACTTTCCTTCATTAGTAAAAGCTGGATATTTGAACTGTTGCATTCATCTGTATATTCCAAATCCAGTAAGATGTAATAAGTGTTCAGAAATTCAGTTTGCTGAGGTGACTCATGAATGTCCAAACTGTGGATCCAAGGAGCATGCCCAAACTGAATGTAATGCCCAGTCTTTGCATTTGCCTAATTGCAAAATCAATCAATCATCTAGCCTTCTCTGAAATTTGTGAACAGTGGAAATATTAGAAAAAATAAAAAAATAAAGATAGAAAACATCTTATATCCAGAATCAAGAAAATAGTTACAAGACTACATGCCAAGACATACATATGCTGAAGCCTCCCAAATATTTCATTCAGTGTCAGTTCAAACTGATGCAGCAATTCTGCCAAGCACATCCATCTCCAAGTGGGCTCGATCTTTGCTCTCATTTACACCCCCAATCTTCAAAGCAACAGAATGTAGATAGAACTCATAATACATCGGTCTCAATACCATCTTCTACTCATACATATCCTGTTAGAACTGTCCAAACAGAAAGCACAGATTCTGCTAGGAAGAAACATACTGATTCTTCTGTATGTTTTATTTATAAATACAGAATCATCTGAAAACCTGGACATTTATTAATGTCCAAGTTTGCAGACAATACGAAGGTTGGCAGGGTTGTTAAAGATACTAATGACAGTACGCTGCTGCAACAGGATCTAGAAAAGTTGAGCAGATGGGCTGAGAGGTGGCGAATGAAGTTTAACATTGACAAATGTAAAGTACTACATATGGGAAACAGCAACCCCAGAGCAACATAAAAACTCTGTGGTACTACACTGACAGTGGTAGAGAATGAAAAGGACCTGGAGGTAATTGTGCAGGCAGATATGAAGTTCTGTGAGCAGTGCAGACAGGCTGCAAGAGTAGCTCATGGTGTCTTATCAATGATATACAGGAATTTTTCTAGCAGGGATAAGGAGGTGATTATTCCCTTGTATAAGGCAATGGTCAGGCCACACCTTGAAGAATACTGTATACAGGTCTGGAGGCCTCATTTCAGAAAGGATGTAGAGCTGCTGGAACGAGTACAGAGAAGGGCAACAAGGTTAGTGAATGGAACAGAGGGTTGCTCTTATGAAGAAAGGCTTAAGTTTTGCAAATTACAGTGTCTGGAGACTAGGCACCGGCAAGGTAATCTGATTGAGGTGTCTAAAGCCTTGAATGGTTTGAGCATGCTCAATGCTGATGGGATTCTTCCTCTTGCTCAGAAAATCACCTGTGAGGGCATAAATTCAAATTGGGGAAAGAGAGATGTAGGATAGATGTCCGGAAATTTGCCTTTAACCAGCAGTTAGTTGGTTGGTGGAACAGACTCCCACCCCTTGTTGTGGAAGTTGATAGCCTAAATAAATTTAAGGCTCAGCTGGACAGATATTTCGAACGAACGGAGGGGTGAAGTGGAAGTTTTTTTTTTTTTTTTTCTGGCTGATGCTGCATAAGCTTGCTTTCTTGCATCATATGCCTCTACTAATGCTAATACCATCTATTAAAATAGAATTATTGTACATTAATCAAGAATATTATTTTATATTAGATATCTAGAGCACCAAAATTTCTTTGGACACTACCCATTTTGTGCCATTGTTCAGTCTGCTATCAGCTTCTGCACTGTCCTATTTTTTGATACAATTCAGTCCTTGGTAAAGATCTGAGAAGGGATATTTGCATCCCCTGTGCTATAATTAATATCACCCATAACAAGGCATATGTGCATGCTTGCTTACGCATTCAAATTGATTTGAAATTTTAGATATTGTTTGCAGTCATGCCTATAACATTCTCCTGCAGTTGTCTTTCCTTTACTGCTAGTTTTCTCACATCACAGCAACTCTGTCCATCATGACTTGCTCAGACTCAGAAAATGATCTGCTCACTTTTGGGTAGCTTTTGATTAGGAGCATAATTCCCTTTGTCACTATTTCTCTTTTTCTAAACAGACTGTATTCGTCATCATGAAAAAATTTCATGATGACGAATACTACCTCTATCTAGGGATGATGCTATTGCTCACCTCTATTATTTCATTTTGTGTATGACACTCCTTACATTAATGTATAGGCAAATGAATATATATATATATATATATATATATATATTAGTGATAAAAAAGAAAGTTAATAATTATAACGACTGTAACTGTAACTAATATTTATGAGTCAATGCAGTTGCAGAGCAATCGTGCATTACACCCATAATGTCTATAAAATATTAAAGATAATAGAAAATAATAGAAAAGTAAATCAATAAAATAATACATTCAGGGATTTAAGAAAACGCAAAAAAAAAAAAAAAAATTATTATCGCTTTTTACCCACAATCCAGTTGACTTCAACTAGCGCCAACCACTCAGACTGAAGGCAAAAAACGACAAGAGGTTCTCTGTTTCTGTAATGATCAATATATGCTAAGTAATTTAAATCTAAACCAAATATAAATCAAATATAGTAATTAAAGTTTATTAATTTTAGAATTAAAAGTAAGAAAATATAAGTAAATTATAAATGTAAGCATATATTAATCATCGTTGACCCAACAAAGAACGTAATTTAATGATTAAAATAAGATTAAATATATAATACATACTACATACTTACCATATCCAGGACATAATGTAATAGTCGTCAAAATAATATGTGGTGCCCCCCCCTATGTGATGGATATGGTAAAAATAAATATAAATAAATAATTAATCAATTAGCCAATCAGATCTAAGTTAACGCAAAGAGAAACATGCAGATAGTAAGAAGAAAAACTAAAAGAGTACGAATAATAGAACCTGAACTCCACAAAGGCAAAAAATAGTGGTATAGATAAGAAATAGTTTCTCCTACGTCCTCGGATTGCTCTAATAATTTCGGATAAATAAAAATAAAGAGTGTAGGACAGCTTAAAGACATTACAAGATATAAGTTGTGGCTCGGGTATGCCCAGGATCGCAAACCCATTCCTATAGTACAGGCCCGGGCAAACTATGGCCCGCGGGCCGCATGCGGCCCGCCACACTGTTTTGCACTGACCGCGAGCTTTAATTGTATTTTCTAAAACAGTTTACTTATTTTATGCCCTTTGCGACGCCTTTTTGGAAAATAAATTTGTATATATAATACATTATAGAATTTGTCGACTTGTAAATTGTTTTATCATCTCTGTATTGTTCAAATTGAGATAGAATTTGAAATTGTGCACGAACCGGAGCGAGCCAACGGGCGCTTATATAACGGTATAATTTGCAATTATAAACTAACCGCACAAAACTACGGTAACAGACAACTGGGGATGGCGACAACGGTTTCAGTGCCTCCGTAG
This sequence comes from Mastigoproctus giganteus, assembly GCF_048544385.1. Taxonomy (NCBI): domain Eukaryota; kingdom Metazoa; phylum Arthropoda; class Arachnida; order Uropygi; family Thelyphonidae; genus Mastigoproctus; species Mastigoproctus giganteus. Next base: position 138,735,302 of record NC_143583.1, read on the forward strand.
CCAGGTGGGCAGGAGCAGCAGTGTGTAGCACACGCTTCTTGATTAGACTGGGGTTCGAGCCTGTCACCACCAAATACGGAGGATGCGGAAAGGTCAGGGAATAACCACCGCATATGCCAGAGCAATATGGCCCTAGTTGCTAATGCTCCTAAAAGCCAAATAACAAACAAAACAAATGACAACGGCTTTGCTTCGGTGGCGGAATAATAGGATAGGACTGCTGACCAGCCGTAGTTCCAATCTGTTTTCTGTGACTGTCATCCGGCAGTTAGTTTTTTTGCGTTATCTTCGGTTATCATCTTGGTGCCAGTAGCGATAAAAAATAATATTTACGCCCTTTTAAAAACGAAAAATTCAACAAGAGCATCGTGTCTTCAATGAAGAGTGGAACACAAAATATTTTTTTGCTAACATACCGGTAAATAACAAGACTATTTGTCTCATCTGTCGGGAGAGTGTCTCAGTGTTGAAAGAGTACAATATTAAAAGACATTTCACTACTAAACATTCCGTATATGGTGCCAATTCAACTCCGGAAGCGAGAAAGAAAACTGCTGATGGATTGATTCAAAATTTATCTAGACAACAAAATGTGTTTATGCGGATAACTAAGAAACAAGAAGCTACTGTAGAGGTAAGTTTTGTTATTTCTCGTATAATTGAAAAAAAGCAACAATCTTTTTTGTGATGGAGACTATATTAAAGAATGTATGTCTGAAGCTTGTGGAATTATATGTCCTGACATTAAACACAAATTTGAGAATGTAAGTTTATCTCGGCTAACCGTAGTAAGAAGAATTGAATGTATCGATACAAATTTGAATGAGCAGTTATTATCAGTATTAGAATCCATAACATGGTACTCAATAGCTCTCGACGAAAGTAATGACCAAAAGAATACTGCGCAGTTATTAATTTTCATACGTGGATGTACCTCTAATTTTGAAATTATTGAAGAGCTTCTTTCAATGGAATCTTTTAAAGACCAAACAACAGGCTGATGTACAGTATTTGAAAAAGTTGAAAAATGCTTAACAAGATATAATTTACAATGGAATAAAATGGTAAGCGTAACAACTGACGAAGCACCAAGTTTGACAGGTAAAAATGTAGGACCGTTAAAGAAAATTTGGGATAAAATTTGTGAAAATTATCCTGATTATAATTTAATTACAATTCATTGTATTATACATCGACAAGTATTATGTAAAAATGTGTTAAAAGTTGAATGTGTCACATCTTGTATCATTAAACTAGTAAATTTAATATGATCGAGGGGCCTGAAACACAGACAATTCGTTCATTTTCTTCAAGATATTGAATCAGAGTACACAGATATTCCTTATCATAGCCAAATTCGATGGCTTAGCTTAGGAAAAATTCTTCGGCGAGTATGGGATCTTAAAGATGACATCGTTATATTTTTTAAACTGAAAAATATTATGGACTTTCCCGAATTGACTGATAATAACTGGATTTGTCATTTTGCGTTTACCGTGGACATCGTGACACACTTAAATACTTTCAACACCGTGTTACAAGGGAAAAATTTATCCGCCCATGATATGGTAAAAAGTTTGAATGGATTTCAATTAAAACTCCATTTGTTCCTTCGACATTTATTGATTAACAAGGTTTAACACTTTCCAACCATGAAGTTGCTGAAGATTCCAGAAAATGAGTTTGAAAAATATTGTGAAATTATCGACGCTTTGAATGACGACTTTTCACGAAGATTTGACGACTTCCAAAAAAATTGAGACAAGTTTGGCAATAGTGCGCGACCCATTTTCAATAGAAATTGGTAGTGCACAGAGTCAACTACAGCTTCAGATTATAGATCTGCAGTGTGATACTGATTTAAGGGAATTGCGCCGTCGTGAGGAAATCTGTAAATTTTACTCTTAATTTGAACAAATTCGACGAACTTAAAGATTTTGCCCGAAAAATGTTGGTTAATTTTGGATCAACCTACATATGTGAACAAACATTTTCCATCATGAATCTAAATAAAAATTCTTTACGATTTAAGAATCTCAACTACAAAATTAACACCCAAAATTAAAAAAAATGTTAAAAGATGTAAAACAGTTCCATTCATCTCATTAAATCCTTGGTTGTTAGGGAATAATTTTTTTATGTTATATTTCTCTTTCATGATAACAAATAATATATATATCTAAAAATAGTATTTTACGTGAGGCCCTCCTTCTTTTTGAATTCCTATTGTGGCCCTTCAGCCCAAACGTTTGCCCAGGCCTGCTATAGTAGAACCCTGAGCTGAATTTGCATGTTACCTCAGAGTGAACTTAAATGAATTTAACTATGTATAAAAAAAAAATAAAAAATAAAGTGATACACTGTTATTTGCAAGCCGGTGGGTACAAGTTTTTTACGCCGTAAGACACCAAGAATATACGTGGCACTAAATATGACAATTACCTCAGGGGCTCACACCTGGTGAGTATGGGCTTGGCACACCCAGGGTCCTGAGCTGGATATCATCATTCTTCTCTTTCTTGGTGATTCCTTTCTACTTCTCTCTCTCTCTTTCAGGGTAACTCGGGAATATTTTTGCTGGTGCAGTATAAGCCTCGGGCTTCCTTGCACCATATGGCTATTAATAATAATAATAATAATAATAATAATTACATTGAACCAATGGGTTCAGAAAACAAATTTTCGAAATTAATTATGCTTATCGCTTTCTTGAAGTGGTATTTCAGGTAAGCGATTATCTGCATGTTTCTCTTTGCGTTAACTTAGATTTGATTGGCTAATTGATTAATTATTTATTTATATTTATTTTTACCATATCCATCACATAGGGGGCACCACATTATTTTGACGACTATTACATTATGTCCTGGATACGGTAAATATGTAGTATGTATTATATATTTAATCTTATTTTAATCATTAAATTACGTTCTCTGTTGGGTCAACGATGATTAATATATGCTTACATTTATAATTTACTTATATTTTCTTACTTTTGATTCTAAAATTTCTTAACTTTTTAATTACTATATTTGATTTATATTTGGCCTATATTGGTTTATATTTGGTTTAGATTTAAATTACTTAGCATATATTGATCATTACAGAAACAGAGAACCTCTTGTCGTTTTTTGCCTTCAGTCTGAGTGGTTGGCGCCAGTTGAAGTCAACTGGATTGTGGGTAAAAAGCGATAATAAATTTTTTTTTTTTTTTTTGTGTTTTCTTAAATCCCTGAATGTATTATTTTATTGATTTACTTTTCTATTATTTTCTATTATCTTTAATATTTTATATATATATATATATATATATATACAGTGAAACTTCCCTTTAACGGACAGCCATGGGGAACGAAAATGTGTCCGTTAGAGAGAAGTGTCCGCTAACAAGAAGTCTGAGGGAGAGAAAAAAAAAAGAAAGGAAGAAAAATCGTTAAACGTTTAATGTAAAATTAAATTAAAAAATATACAGATTTTGAACAATATTTTTGTAAATAATATACAATTACATACACAAGAGATAAAGAAAAATCGTTAAACGTTTAATGTAAAATTAAATTAAATTATATACAGATTTTGCACAATATTTTTGTAAATAATATACATACAATTGTGCTATGCATATTATGACTTTATCTTAAGAAAAATACATACAGTAATCACTTATTTTCTTCTGCACCTTCTTCCGGCTGATAATTTTGTTTTCAACATTTGTTTGGAGTGAAGAAACCATCGAAAGTCCTTCAGTATCTTCTTCAGCGGCGAAAAACATTTTTAAACGATTGATTTGTATGAGCGCTTCTTCTATTTTCATCGGTGGTTCGTCGTTAATGTTTTTCGACAGAATGACCTCCTTCCATTTCTTCATCCTCATGAGGAACGTCTTGAAAAATATCGATGATAATGTCGTTGATATCTATAGCACCATCTTCTGTAGTGAGGTTAGAGTCTATATCTTTGTAGCTAGGGTCACTTGTAGCTGAAATATCGTACATTATCAATAGATGTTGAAGTTCTTGTTCTTCTTGGTGCTCCACATTGCTGTTCACAACTTCAATTTTTGCGTTTGAGAAGCCAGACTTTACAAAACAGTTCACGACAGTTTGTTTTCTAACTGCGTTTACTGAAGAGCAAATCCATTGAATCGCATCTAGGATGCTGATTTTCTTTGCATGGTCACTCGCACATGTTACATCGTTCATGTTTGCAGTGAGATGTCTTAAAACACGTTTTCTGTAGTGAAGTTTAAATTTTTTTATTATCCTTTGATCCAAGGGCTGACACTATGCAGATGTGTTTGGTGGCCGAAAAATGATTTGAATGTTGGACAATTCAATGTGTGGGTGAGATGCAGCATTATCCATGAAAAGAATAATTTTTCTGTTTTGACGAATCATGTTTTGGTTAAAGTGACTTATCCATTCGTTCATGATATCTCGTGTCATCCACGGTTTTTTATTAGACTTCCAGTCAACATTCAAAAGATTCAACTTTATGCCCTTGAAACAACGAGGATTTTGTGGTTTTCCTATAACAAGAGGTTGTTCAAAGTCTCCCAGCATATTTGTATACAATAGTACAGTCAAGCGTTTATTAGAAATTTTTCCGCCCTGGCACTTTTCGTTTTTTAGACTCATTGTTTTTTCAGGAAGAGCTTTAAAAAAACAACTCTGTTTCGTCACAGTTGTAAATATCCTTAGCTTCAAAATCACGACATAAATCTTCCAATTTGACGGTCCACTCTGTTAGAACCCCAGTATCAACAGATCCACCTTCACCACTTACGGTTTTCCAAGAAATTTTATGCCAAGTTTTGAACTTGTCTAGCCATCCCACAGAAGCTTTGAACTCATTTACTCCCCTTTTCCCTAATAATAGGCCCATTAATGGGAATTTTTTTAGCACGTTTCGCGACAAAACCACTCATACGTAACATTGTCAATTTGAAGTCCAACAGTTTTCGGGAATGATTTTTGAACCTGATCATTTCCGTGTTGCTAAAATTGTTTGAGCAGTTCATTTTTTTTTTTTTTTTTTCTTTTGGATGTCGCTTACCTGCGTCTTCCCGATTTTGAATTTTGCAGCAAGATTGCGAATACCATTTTTTTGCCGATCATACGCATTAATGAGTTCGACTCATTTTTAAAGTTAAATGTTTACGAGAAGACATTGTGCACTTCACACGACACTGAACAAAACTGAAACTGAAAAGACGAAAGGCCAACCATATTCCCCCCCCCCCTGCACACACCGAATTCATCAGAAGTTTTACACGTGCCTTAAAATTCTTGAAAAAAGGGTTTAGAACCGCGGCGTAAACCTTGATAAAATTCAGAGAATCGGAAATAGAAAATAAACACACGATTGTGGCAATACGTTGAAGAAATGTTCCTAGAAAAATGGCCGTGAGCTCGCCCGCTGTCCGTTATAGGGAGATCAAATTAAGTGCTAATCTAAACGAAACAGTGCAGATTGCCTGTCCGTGTCCATTACAGAGAATGTCCGCTAGACAGAAGCTGCAAACACGTTAAAACCAATAGAGGTGAGTTGGGGAATTTGAAAATGTCCGTTAAAGAGAGGTGTCCGTTAGGAGAAGTTTCACTGTATATATATATATATATATTTTTTTTTTTTTTTTTTACTACTTTGATATATTCCTTGGAGCTACTTAAGTCTTTTTCTATGGCATGTAACTACTCGTAGTTATTGTGCCTATTGCAATGTATCTCTTCATGTATGTGGTACTGTATTTCACATATGCACCCTGCACAGGTGCTCCTGTGTAGGGTGAAAATGCTAGATTGTTTCTACCAACTAAGGCAGAGCATTCTAAGAAACAACTCCTCCCCTCCCATAAACTTTGCAGGTCCCTCCAATCTCCAAAGTTGTAGTGGAACCAAAAATGTAAAGTAAGAAAGGCATAAAATCAGATTTAGGTAGTCCTTCGACACTTGTAGAGTTAATAAGGCTCTCGTCATGTAAATCCTCCTATTGTGTCTCAGCTGAATTGCTGACCCAATAACATTCTAACCTACCTTGTAAAATTTTTCTAGCATAACCTTATGTTTTGTGATCAAGTCCCCAGTTTGTTTTTGTTTAATGTTGTTATATCATGCATACATAACCACATGCCTCTTAATACATTATATAAAGTGCAAATTGATTATTTTACTAACCAGTTGTCAGTTTTTAAGAACTGACAACTGGCTAGTAGCATCATCAATTCTTTCACCATTGAAACAGAATGTTAGCATGGTGAAAGAATTACTGGTTCTGTTCCATCTATCTTTATTACAGAATAAATTGTTTCCCTAACAATTGAGCCTCTTACCCACTCAACAATAAAATTACCTCATTTAGATCCAAAGAAGTCTGCAAACTGGTAATCAATCACTAGGGCATCATCTTTCAGAAGAGCATCACTTGAGTAACCGTTGGGATCCCAGATTTGTTACAGGCCATTCAGTCTCTTCCAACAGTGTGGCGAATTTCAATTGAAGTTGAAATTTGGCATACCATTAGAAGAGGCTTAGTACCATTAGCACACAAAAGCACCATTAGAAAAAGGTTTCACCTATATGCTGCAATGCATACAAACAAACAGTGGAACTCACAGGTGAACCACCAAAGGCAGCCTGTCCCAAAGCTATGCCATCCTGTGCTTACCATTATAGGGGGGGGGGATTTTTTTAAAAATTAATCTAGATAAAGTTAAATTTAAAATACAAAAAAAGGAATATATTCAATGAAACCAAACTTCTCGTGCTAGTTGTGCTGATTTCTATCAAAACTGATAAAAAAAATTGTCTGATTACTTATGTCAAGTGATAATATTCCATTTTTCCTTAAAATTTGCTAATGTTTAGCATGGAAGTACATATTTTAAGGTGTATTAGTCAGCTTCCCCACTATAAATAAACTAACACAGAATTTTCACAGTGAGTTTCATGCAAACAGGTTGCATTCAGCACTCTTCTTTAGTAGGCAAGAATTTATTTTAAATATGCTGTGATTTTAACAACTGTAAGTTCTTACACATTTCTGTAAGACATTACAAAAATAAAAGTTATTACCATTAGCAGTAATATTTCACTGATTTTAAAGTAGCAATTAAGCTTAATATGTTAATTTAAAGCAAAATGTGGCATTCTGACTTATTTTTACCCAAGGAATATATTATTTGTTGTAAAACGCTTTGTGGTTTTTTTAATTCAAATTCAAAAACAATCCATTTATGAGTGGTGCATTTTCAAATGCACCTATACTAAGTAATAGTGCATCTGTGTATCTATATGTATCAGTTTTCCTGATGTGGACTTTTGCTAACCTTAAACACAGACTTTCATTAACCCTGAATATTTCGTATAAGTAGCAATAATAGATTTTTTTTTTATATAGTCTAGCTTTTTTCTTGAATATAATCAGTGCTAATTGATTAGGCCTAATTTACCCTGAAGCATGTATTGAAATTCCCTTTAAAATGTGTTTATTGCAAAACATTTTTAAGCTTTCTGATTTTCTTCTGATTGAGAACAAATTTGTATTAAAAGTTTTGTGTTTCTAATTTTTAATGGGAAATACACAAAATATGGTGCTGTGGATTTAATATGAATGGAAAAGACATTACAGAAAACTATGGATACTAAAATTTGCTCCATTTCTCTAAATTTTTAGCTTGATCCTGTTAAGAGACCTTACATCGAGAAAGGACTTAGGTTATTTGGCCAGCTAATCCTAAACAAAACATTTATCCTGCTGTTCATCCGTACACTTGAATCTAATCGTTACTTCTCAATGAAAGATAGGTAAGTTATCAATATATTTTGAAAGAAAACTAATGAAATAAATTTAGTAGTGAATACTTGTTTTTCTGAGCATAGTGAGTTGTATATAAATATAACAGTTTGACAGTTATTTTCATTTTACAAGCAAGTATGATATGAAGTTTTCTGAGCAGTACAGACAGGCTGCCAGAGCAGCTCATGGGCTCTTGTTGTTGATATACAGGAATTCTGCTATCAGGGATAAGGAGGTGATTATCCCCTTGTATAAGGCAGTGGTCAGGCCACACTTTGAGTACGACATACAGGTTTGGAGGCCTCATTTTAGGAAAGATGTAGAGCTGCTGGAATGAGCACAGATTGGCAACGAGATTGGTAAAGGGAGCAAAGGGTTGCTCTTACCAAGAAAGGCTTACCAAGCCTTTCTTGGTAAATCTGAAAATTGCAGCTTCTGGAGGCTTAGTCTTTGGGATAATCTGATTAATGTGTATAAGGCCTTGAATGGTTTGAGCAAGTTCAATGCTGATGGGATTCTTCCTCTTGCTCAGATTGCTCACCTGAAGGGACGTAAATTCAAATTGAGGAAAGGCAGTTGTAGAATAGATGTGCAGAAATTTGCCTTTAGTGGGTGGTTGATTGCTGGAACAAACTTTCATCTGTCATTGTAGAAATTGAAAGCTTAAATAAATTCAAGGATGGGTAAAATGGCAAGTTTTTTTTTTTTTTTTTTGATGATGCCACATAAGCTTGCTTTCTTGCATTATATGCCTCTGCTAATGCAAGTAGAAGAGATGGCTTCCAAATTCAGGCATTATACAGAACCATAGACTAAGCTTATTTACTCTGGTTCTTGTGTTTATTCAAGCAGGAGAGGTTAATGGAATTCCCTCTTCCCTGAAATAAAAAAGGAATTGAGTATGGGCATTCATGAAATATTTTTAAATTAAAAAGAGGAACTTTGATTCATTCATTCACTAAAGTTTGAACACTGCTATTGTTTTTAATTCCATATAACCCTAAGAATCATATTTGCAGCCCTGTTAAAATTTTATTTCCCGTCAGGATTGTTTTTAAAATGCAAATAACAAATGTGACTAATGTCCTGTATGTTTTTTATTTTATTGTGATGTTAGTCCATATGCAGAGATATAGGTCTATTAACAAGCCTATTTACAAAGGGAAAACTTATTTCAAGAAGTAATATTGTTATTCTTTCATAACGTGCCACACGATCCTTGTAGTCATCCTGACAGTTACTAATTTTTACAAAAGTGAGGTGAAAGAGTTGCTAACTTTCTCAATTCAAGCACAGTAACAATTTTTATTGTTTGGATGCCTGTTCCACTTATGAAGAGATGGAAAGCCATCGAAATCATGTAAGAGTGGTGTTGTGACCAACAGTACTCTTATATAATGATTATTTACAAGCTATATTTATGATAAATGAACTAATCTTCTATTAGATTAAAATTGTTTGACATTTTTATAGCATGCCATTAAAAATTACACACAGAAATAGTGTGACGCACCATTTCTGTGTGTAATTCTTTGGTATACCATTAAAAATCACACAGAGCAAGTGTCACATGTGAAAAGTCACCCAGTATCATGTGTTTGCCTAATTTGCATAAAGAAAAATTCCATTAAGCAAACATATGATATTAGTAAAAGACATTTCTATGTGGGACAAGCATTTTAAAAAGTATGTGTATGAGGATTATTCAAAAATTAATGCTAACATTTACTATATAAAATATAAACCGACTGAACATAATTTAATGTAATAATCTATCCTGAATGGTGTTTATCTTTAATGTTTTGTTGGAAATATAGAACATGCACAATGCAGATGATGGGAGAGGGTGGAGAAGGGGGGGGGATTATTGGGGGATCAACTCAATGCTACCATGGGGTAAAAGTGTGCCTACATCACTCAGCATGCATTATGGCTGAGTCCAGGTCAAGCAGTATGCAAAGATGTGCTGTCTTATGTGCAAAGAAATGAAATTGACAAATGAGCAGAAATTATACACATGTATTGTCGTATGCAAATTGCGTGAGAATCAAATTGTATGCAGGCAAAGAATATTTTAAGAAGGGAATTCGTGATCATAGTCAACATGCTGGAGAATGACTCAAACAACGGCTATTTCTATAAAAAATCAATAAATGGGGTGTTACTTATAAAGCTATTTTACCAATCAATAACAGTGCACCACAGTACTGAGAGTTTTGCTTGATGAAATAATTCTTTAAAAAAAAATGAACCAAAAATCTAAGGATTCATTCTGGTTATGGAAATATGCAATGCACACAAGGAAAGAAACCTGTTCCTATGTGTGCGTGTGCGCACACACACACACACACACACCATTGAAATCAGAAGAGTGAAGTATGATCTAGCAGTGCATTTGCTGCAGCCTGATGTTTGGGTTTGTCATTACATGGTCTGTAAAGTGTTATGAAATGTTATGTGATGTTACCCTTACAGAATTCAACATACATAGCAACTTCTCACTATTGATGTAAGTGCACAGTTGGCATTTGAAATTATATAAAGATAAATATCCATGAAACATCTTCTAGACAGATAAAGCACTTTTTTTTTTTTTTTTTTATATGGGCAAAGTAGAATAATTTCCTTAGTACATAAAGTGCCTTAATGCACCAATAAAAACAAACCAAACCAAGATAAAGTGCCAAAAGTTATCATATGGTGGATTTACTGAATTTATGATGATTAGTCTATACTTTTTTTTGAAGGAAACGCCCAAGCAGTCCTTGTGGCACATTCTGTGAGTTGATGCTACTGTCATTGACTTCTTATGAACTTTCATTTCACCTCTGCAATAACAAAAATCTTCAGACTATAGCATGATGCACAATGGCACACCATGACACATTCCTAAGGACACTGGTTCTTAGGACTCATTTCTCTGATGAAAGAGTGATAAGCTACAGTGTTGGCCAGGTAGCTACCATGTTCACAAGACATGACCCACTTTAACTTTTGGCTGTGGGGCTATCTAAAGTCTAATATTCATCATGCAAACATATGCTTATTAGTAGATGTGAAAGCCAGCACTACAGGGCATGTAAGCAGCATTGTGCCAGATATGTTATCCTTCACTACTAGCACATTGAAAATGATGGATGACATAGGGAGAGAGAGAGAGACCTTTGGTAAATGGCTGATGCTAGTGCCACATTTTCTAATGGTGCTGTTATTTTGAAACTTATTTTCTAGTAAATTTCTTTTCCCAATCTGTATTGTACATATAGATGATGGCAATAAAGTTCATGGACTGGTGATGTTGCAGTCATGTTCAGTGATTACAAAAATAAATAAAGTGGTATGCTGTAGTTCAAAACATCCTCCAGCAGATATTAGGTATGTTCGGGGTCTGATGGCACCTGGGATTTCTCCCATCTCCGCGTATGTTCTCTGTATCGGACAAGCCAGAGATTTAAAAGTGTGTGGGATATGTACTGTGTAGTTTGTTGTGCCCATTGTTCGTCCGGCCTGTTAGCCGCCGGGCCCCTAGTGAGACCCGACGTTACCAATACCTGCCACAGGGAGGCCGGCCGGTGTTACCAATATTTGTACTCTGGCTGGTCTTGCCACTTACTTTCCTGGGATTTTAGTGGCTAGGACCAAAAAAATCGAGGTTGATATTAGTGATACTTTACAAGTTAGTATTAATATTGCGCGACGTGGGGCTGTGCGGTGAAAGTGAGTTTTAAAAACCAAATAGGTTCGGGCAAGAATTTTGATGTTCTCTTTTGATATGTAGGGCTAAACGCTGTGCAAGACAAAAGTTTGGGGGGGGGGGATGAAGACTGGGGGGAAGAAATTGGAAATAAGGGGCCGACAGAGTAGATGGCCCCTGCAGGTAGTGAGGCATGCCCGTGCCCCACCAGAGTGAAAAAATTGGGGAGGCAAGGAGAGGCAAGCCTCTCCTCCCCAGGAGTTTGGAAAGAAAGATCCGCTCAAGAGAGTGCGGATTTGGGTCGCCAATAGGCTGTTCCGGCGGGAGAGTGCCACGTATGTCGTCTCCATCAGTTTGCAGGCCCTAAAAAATTTGGCCGTTGAGTCTCATCTAGGTGGGACACTAATAGGGGGTTAAATCTGGATGTCATCCTTCCAGACTGCATGTGGTCTGGGGCTTATTTTCTGGTCATTATCTTGGGGTCATAATCAAGTCAACTGGCTGTCCATTATGGGGTTTTATCCCTTCCGTGATGTTTTGCTAGTCCTTACACTACCTAGTGGTATTTTCCAGTAGGTTGACAGGTAGTAGTAGTAGTAGTAGTAGGGAGGTATGTGATACAAGAAAGCAAGTTTGTGCCATCAGCAAAAAAAAAAAAAAAAAAAAACATTTCACACATCCGTTCCCTCTAAATGTTTGTCCAGTTCCTCCTTCAATTTATTTAAGCTATCAACTTTTATAAAACAACAGATGAAAGTTTGTTCCATCAATCAACTACTCACTGGCTAAAGGCAAATTTCTGCACATCTATTCTACAACTGTCTATCCTCAATTTGAATTTATGCCCCCATAGGTTCTTAATCAGAGTAAGTGGAAGAATCCCATCAGAATTCAACGTGCTCAACAAACTACAAGGCCTTATACACCTCAATCAGATCACCTTGCAGGTGCCTAGTCAGAAGTTAAGCCTCTCTTGGTAAGAGGATCCCTTCATTCCCCTCACCAATCTTGTTGCCCTTCTCTGTACACACTCGAGCAAATCTACATCCTTCCTAAAATGAGGCCACCAAAACATGGCCTAACCATTGCCTTATACAAAGGGATAATCACATCCTTTTCCCTACTAGCAAAATTCCTGTTTAACATTGACAATACCCCATGACCTGCTCTGGCAGCCTGTCTGCACTGCCCTGAAAATTTAATATCTGACTGCACAATTACTCCCAGGTCTTTCATTTTCTACCACCCTAAGTGTAGTGCCGCACAGTTGGTACGTTTTCTTTGGGGGTTACTTCTACCCATATGTAGTACTTTGCATTTGTCAATGTTAAACTTCAGTTACCACTTCTCAGCCCATCTGCCCAACTTTTCTAGATCCTCTTGCAGTAGCACACTGCCATTACTATCATTAACAACCCTGCTAACCTTTGTATCATCTGCAAACTTCGACACTAAGCCTGATATACCTTCATCAATATCATTGATAAATATACAAAACAACAGTGGGCCTAACACCAAACCTTGGGGGACTCCACAAAGAGCAGTGTCCATTGATTACCACTCTGTCTCCTCCCACTCAACCACCCTTTTATCCATTGTAGCAACTTGTCCTTAGTACCATACTGCTCCAATTTGCACAGTAGTCTTCCATCTGCAACAGTATCAAAAGCTTTCCTGAAATTCAAGTATATGATATCAAACTATTTTTTGCATCCAGTTCCTTTGTAACCACATCATAGTATCCAATCAAATTTATCAGACAAGACTTTCCTTTAACAAACCCATGCTGTGTCTGAATTATTATTGTAGCCATGTCTAGATGATCCTGCAATGTATCTTTAACCAGTGACTGCATTATTTTCCCTGGAACAGAAGTTATACTAAGTGGTCTGTAATTTCTCGTGTCATCCTTAGATCCCCTTTTGTGAAGTGGGGAAACATTTGCACATCTCCAGTCCATGGGTACTTTTCCTGAGTCCAAGGATGCTCTCATAATTATGGCTAGGGGTTTGTTTACTTCCTTTGCTGCCTCCTTAATATGACTGGATAGATCCCATCCACCCTAGGTGCCTTTCTTATGTTTAACTTCAACAATTTCTCCTCCACTTTGCTCTCGGTTATTACAAAATCATTAAGCACCCTGTTGGTTTGATAAACTTCTAGCATTCTCCTACATTAATAATTCCTCGTGTGAATGTAGATGCAAAATACTCATTCAGATTGTCAGCTATCTGAGCAGGATCATCAACAGTCAAACCATCAATATCAAGCGGATGATCTGGTTCATCCCCTTCCTTCTAGAGTTTATATAACTAAAGATGTTCTTGCTGTTTCTCTTAGCATCCTTCACCAAAGATTAATCTGCCTTCACTTGTCTAACTTCCTTCGTGACTTGATTACAGACTAGCTTATATCAACCATAGGCTTCTTGTTGTTGTTGCTATTTGGTTTTTAGGAGCATTAGCAACTAAGGCCATATTGCTCCAAGGATATGCGGTCATTCCCTGACCTTTCTGCATCCTCCATATTTGGTGGTCACGGTCTCGAACCCCAGTCTAATCAAGAAGCATGTGCTATGCACTGCCGCTCCTGCCCACCTGGCTACGACGGCGCCCCATAGGCTTCTGTGTCGCCTGATAATTTATATGCATACCATGTATTTTTTTCTCTGCCATGAGTCTCATTAGTTTGTCTGACCTCCATTTAAGCCTAAACCTTGAAGAGTATTTCTTAATCAGTATGAAAAGCCTAGTAACTTCCATGATTACTTCCTTCGATGTTTTCCATTTAGAATTTGCTGTTGGAAACATCATCAGTTGGTCCCACTGTGTAGAATTTAAAAACTGAATGCGACCACTATAGTCACCTCTATGAAAGCAGAAACCCTTCCCTTTACCCCTGATGGTAGTTACATCTTTATGTAAATCCCACATCAGTACACTGTGATCACTACCATCTAGTGGTTCCTTTATCTGCAAATTCTTAATGCATGAATAATCATTGCTTATAACCAGATCAAGAGTTATGCTCTCTGGTTGCTTCTCTAACATGTTGCTGTAGAAAACAATCATCCAGTAAATCCACAAAAGTCTTGCTGGTGTGCAGGCAACCAACCCACAAGTTCCAGTCATCCAGTAGAGAATATTTTGTTTTCAGTTTCATGCAATACAGGGAACAGTTTCCAAGTGTTAACATTCTCATATTATGCAAAATAAGTAAGTTAATCAATTCTTTATTTTGAGAGGTCTACAGATTTCCTCTGTGCTGGTAGAGTCCGGGAAGTTAAAATCCTCCATTATAAGACAATCTGATTTACTGGCCCACTCTATTCCTCTGTACAGTTGTTCATTGTGCTCATCAGGGTCATTAGGCCTATAACACACTCCTGCTCTCATTTTTGCTTTTCCAGTGCTTATGTCACTCCAAACTGACTCAACATTGCACTGGCCATATATATCAACTGGATGCACTTCCTTAGATTTTGTGTGTTTCTTAACTAACAGCCTTACCCCTCCTCCCTTCCCACTCTGTGTATCCTTCCTGTACACATTGTACTCCACAAATTCTAATTCTACACTGCTTCTGTGTGACACCGCGTCTCTGATATTCCAAGAATATTTGCCTTTGATGTCTTGAGCAGCACTTCAAATTCATCAAATTTATTTGCTATACTTCTAGCATTGGTGTACATGCAAGTATCCATGCACCTATTCTTAGTTACCCTAACACAGCCCATGTATTTATTTGTTTCATGACTCTCAAGAGACCCTGAACTCCTCAGCACCCCACCCTCCAGACTGCTGCTCATTCTAATCGAAGCAATGCAAGAATCATTTTCACCTCTGCCTGCAGCTACTGTTAACCTTCGTCTGTGAATCCCCCAAACTAGCAGTTTTCCACTCCACCTTAACGCTGCCTCGAAAGCATCAGCAAACACTCTTGCATTCCTGCTATTTAAGTGTATCCCATCCCTGTAGAAGCAATCTCTCCTGTTAACAAGCACAGACCATGCTGAGAACAGTTCTCCATGAGTCTTGCACAATCTTTCCAGGGCCGAATTAATTGACAAGTTGCGAGTAACAACCAGTTTTATTAGTAACATTTAACAAAGTTTAATGAAATCTTTGTTAATTTTGATTATTCTTTTTTCTTATGTAAACACTAGAAGGAAGGTAATCACAATGGTCCACTTGATATCAACGGTTTACCTTTTAATTATCCTGCTCAGGTTTCTGACAAACTGAATATGAATTTTACATCTACATTAACACATGAATTAGATAGTATGAACAAGAGCTATAATGCTCAATACGTTCTACATTGATATCAGTATTTGTAAAATAATAAGAGAAGTTTACGCCTCAATATAGTACGTAGAACACTTCCGTATGATACTCTCCAGAAATTAAAACGAAAAAATTGAAAAACTTACATTAAAGTAACAAATAATTAAAAATCAATTTAACACAATTTAATGCAATTAAAAGTAAGAAGATTAATTAAAAGAATGTTAACGAAAAAATTGCAAAACGATTTTCCTTCCTGAAGCTGACAACGCTTTTCGACCATATGTCGTGATCACAAGAATGAGAGAGAGAGAGGAAAAAAAAAAAGCGTTGTCAACTTCAAGAAGGAAAATCGTTTTGCAAAATTTATGTTAAAATTCTTTTAATTAATTTTCTTATTTTTAATTGTGTTAAATTGAGTTTTATTGGGTTAAATTGATTTTTAATTATTTGTTACTCTAATGTAAGTTTTTCGATTTTTTTTCGTTTTAATTTGTGGAGAGTATCATACAGAAGTGTTCTACATACTATATTGAGGTAAACTTCTCTTATTATTTTACAAATATTAACATATGAAGAATTCACTAGGGATTTGGTTGCCAGAATTTTATCAAACTCTAACAGGGAGCTACTGATTTTGTGATAAGACAGTAGAAGAGAAATTGTTGAAGCTAAAAATACAAAATGTGCAATTTTATATTAAGGGAGGCAAAAAAAAGAGGTGAACAAACTGATAACCTTAACTATGCAACCATATTTTAATTCAGGGAGGTCGCTAAGGACTAGAGATGTGAATATATCCCAATATACAAAGGGGGATCAGAAGATGCCATGAGTAATTTCAGACTATTAGCTTTTTTTCTGTTCCAGAAAAAATAATGGAGTTACTTGTTAAAGAAGTAATGCAAGACCATTTAGACAGGAGTGCAATTATACTAGAGTCGTGGCATGGATTTGTTAAGGGATGATCTTGTCTGATTGGGCACTGTGATGCAATAACAAAGAAACTGTATGCAAAAAATAATTTTAATATCATATACAATACTTGGATTGCAGGAAAGTTTTTGATACGGTAGCATATAAAAGGCTGTTCTACAAATTGGAGTAGCATAGAATTAAGGGTAGGTTACTACTATAGATAAAGGGATGGTTGGGTGGGAGAAGATAGAGTAGTTATTAATGGTTAGTGTTCTCTGTGGACTAATGTTATTAGTGGATTTCTCGAGTTTCAGTGCTGGGCCCATTTTTGTTTTCTACATTAACCATATTGAAGAAGATATTAATGTCTAAGTTTGCAGATGATGAAAAGATTGTTGGGTGGTTAGTGACAGTAATCAAGGTAAACTATTGTAACAAGATTTAAATTAACAAAAGTTAGGCAGATGAGCTGTTGAAGTTTAACATTAATAAATGCAAAGTATTTCAAATAGGTAGCAATAATCCCAGATTAATTTAGGAATTGCATAGTACTATGCTCAGGTTAACAGAAAATGAAAAATACATGGGGATAACTGTGCGATCAGATATGAAGTTCTCTGAGCAGTGCATCAGCTCATGTGGTTTTTGTCAATGATATACAGGAACTTTGATAGCAGTGATAAGGAGGTGATTATCCCATTGTACGTGGAAATGGATAAGCTGCATTTTGGGTACTGCATACAAGTCTAGAAGCCTCATTTTAGGAAGGATGTAGATCTGCTGGAACAGGTGAAGAGAAAGGCTCCGAGATTGGTGAAGGAAACGAAAGTTTGATCATGCCACAAGAGGCTTTAGTTCTGAAAATTGCAGTGTCTGGAGACTAGGCAGTGGCGAGGTGATCCCATTTAGATGCTTAAGTCTTTGGATGTATTAAACAAGCTCAAGGCTATTGATGGCATTGAGGAAGGATGGCTGCAGGATGGATGTTTGGAAGTTAGTCTTCAGCCAATGGGTGGTTGATTGTTTCAACAAACTTCCATCTGTTGTCAAATTGGATGGTTTGAATAAATTCAAGAACCAGCAAATTATTGGATGGGATGGACAAGCAATGTGGGAAAATGTTTTTTTTTTTTTTTTTTGTGGCTAATTCTTTATAAGCTTGCTCTTTTGCATCATTTGCCACTAATACTAACAGCCAAAGATCTGAGTGCCATTCATTCATTTTTTACTGCAAGTTATTGATGAGATGCTGAAATTCATACTAGAGGTGAAACATAGTCCTAGCAAAAGAGACACTAGGACAATTCAGGAAAAACTATCAGAAGAGGGGGATAAAGATATGGAATGAAGAAATAGCTAAAGAAGTACAAGATAAATATCTTAAATATATACAAAACAGGACAAGTGAGAATGAAAAAATATATAAACAAGAACACAATAAAACTAAAGATATAATAAGGAAGGCTAAAGCAGAGTCATGGGATAGATTTATAAGCACAATAGAACATGACGTTCGTGGAAGACAAAATTTGGCATATAAAATGATGAAACACTTGAATAGCACAGAGAAAGACACTTCAAGAATAAATATAATAAAGGAAGAGCAATGGAAAAAACATTATGAAGAATTGTGGAAAGACCCAACATATCAAATAGAAGAGATACAGTTAGACCCAGTTAGTGACATAGATCTGATAACGAAGGAAGAATTGGAAAGGCATTTAAAGCTACAAAAAATAGGAAAGCAGTAAGAATGGATGGTATAAATGCAGAACTGATCAAGTATGGAGGAAGTTTTTTTAAAAGACAGGATACTAAATTTATTTAATAAATGTTGGGAAAAATATAAAATACCAGAAGAATGGAAGATAGCAAAAATTATTTCAATATTTAAAAAAGGAAATAGAAATGATAAAAGAATTATAGAGGGATTAGCATACTAAATACAGTATATAAAATGTATAGCAAAATAATAAATAATAGAATTAAAATTATCTCTGATGAAATATTAATAGAAGAACAGGCAGGATCCAGAAAAGGAAGATCATGCACAGATAATATATTTATATTAAAGCAATTAATAGAAAAATGAAGAGTTTCATTTAGAAACGTATTTAGCATTTATAGATTATGAAAAAGCATTTGATCGAGTAAACAGACGAAAACTATGGGACATATTGAGTAATAAAAGATACCCAAAGCATCTTACCAAAATAATAGAGTTAATATCAAGGAACAAAAATAGTAATAGATACAGGTAATAAATTAACAGAAGAAAGTATAATAAATCAAGGAGTTAGACAGGGATGTAGCTTGTCGCTAATGTTGTTTAACATATATATCGAGGATATGATATGTAAATGGAAAAAAGAAATTAATACAGGGATATATTTAAATACAAAGAATAGGATTAATACACTGTTATTTGTAGTAATTATTCAAGATAGTGAAGATAATTTACAAAGAGCAGTATTTAAATTAAACCAAATAAAATAAGAATATAAAGTTAAAATATCAACAATGAAAACTAGAACAATGACTTTTAAGGGTAAAAATACGGTGAGAACAAAAATAGTTATAGACAATAAAATATTAGGACAAGTAAAACATTTTAAATATATAGGATGTGATATAACATATGATGTCGAAGAAGATATGAACCAGAAATTGGCGAAATTTCTAAATATATGTGGAACAATAAAAAGAACTCTGGCTAAGAAAACAAGGAAAGAAACACAATTGAAATTTTACAAAGTAATGGCAATACCAACACTTCTTTGCAGTTCTGAAACATGGATACCGAAACAAAGAGACATTAATAGAATACAAGCTGCAGAAATGAAATTTTTAAGATATGTTAAAGGATGTACAAAATTAGATAAAATACCAAACGTAAATATTAGAAAGGAATTAAAGATTTACTCAATTAGTGAAAAAATTATAGAATATAGACAAAGATGGAAAGAACATGTAGAAATAATGGAAGATAATAGATTCCCTAAATTAGCTTACAAATATAGAGCTAAACGAAAAAGAGACAGTGGAAGACTGAAGAAAAGATGGGGAGACCTCTTTGAGATCGGAACAGGCGGATCACCTAATCCGTGAAGGAAGATAAGATAAGGTGAAACATTTTGCTGTTCACTTGAAACAACCATGAAGAAAAGTTAATATTTCTTCATACAGTAAGTGTTTTTTTCCACTATTATTATTGCTAGTAATGCAGAGGCTTGATCATTTTTCTGTTTGTTGTTTATGCTGCATAAAAATAGCTGATCCTTGCTCAAATGTATTTTTGGGAGTTGCACTGGCTAGGGTAAATTTGTAAAGTTCCTGTTATGATCTTCAAAATACTCGCAGGCATATTGGTGCAATGATTTAGCAGCATTATTATTGTCTTGAAAGTACTGATTCTTTTTATGCTGGCCAAGTTAGTCTAACTGGAGCAAGCATTGCATGATTTTTTTTTTTTCTCCAATAAACTTGGATCTTTAATGCTACAAAGCAGGCTGATTAACTGTAGAATTCATGCAGTTTGCAAGAGCAATATACGAATGTCTCATGACCCTAGCACAGTCCTCCATTACATATAGTGGTTTCACACTTGTCAGACCTTTCACCATTTGGAGGCATCTGAGTTCCAGTTATTTTGAAGACTAGAGACACCAATGTTCATACCTTATTTGAAGTTGGTATGATCATTTTAAAGCCTTTCCTTTCCACATTTCTTGTGAAGAATACTGTAGTAGTACCTCAACACATTTATCAGAGTCAATGCTTATGCTCCACACTCACAAATCCTTGTTAATATTCATAGAATGGTTGTGTGGTGGGGGGAAGGTCACAAAATGTAAGTATATACTGTTGTCTGGTGACATTCCAGGCTAAAGCCACAACAGAAGCTGTTCCTTAAGGCACTTTAAAAAACAAAATTGCACTAACGGTATTTTGTGGAAGACAGTTTTTTATTTATAATTGCTTAATTTTTAATTAAATAAATCATTTTTCACCATCTAAACATCAATAAAGATCATCTGCCAATGCCAAAATGCTAGCGCCATTCTTAGTAAGATGACAAATACACTTTTCTTATGTTCAGAAAAATCCATATATAATTATAATTTTATTTTTGATATGTAATTTCAGTCTTACTAGTTAATCAATGTTTTAATTAGCTGACCTATGAATTAATTTAATTTTATAATGACTGAAGTAAAAAAAAAAAAAAAATCAGTTAATCTCTGAAGTTCTTTGAATTGAACATATTTCATTCTTCTGTGTATTCCAAAATTTGTGTAGTAAGAAACCAATTAAGTATTCACTGTTTTTTTTTTTTTTTTTTTTTTCTCCTTATTTTCAGAGTAAATGTTGCCTCTTTAATTATGGTAACCCTTCAAGGAAGAATGGAATACTGCACAGAGTAAGTTATTCTTAATAAAATTTAAAAAAATCATAAAAATTTTCATCAGAGCCAACTAACATAAATTGTGTAAACATCCAAAATATACCAACAGGCAAAGAACAAGTGCACCAGCCACACACATATGTATGAGATGACTTTACCAGCATGGAAGGGCCCTGGGTGCCAAGCGATATTAGTGACCACAGTGACTTTCATAGTGATTATCTGGTATGCTTAACTGTATGTACATTTCTCCTGAGTTTCATAAGACTGGTAACTCTTGAGTATTATTTTTAAATAGATTTATCCAAATACTATAACCTAGAAAGGAAAACCACCTTTCTTTAATTCCTTTTTTTATTTTTAGTTTATACTAACCTTTTTTTCTTCACTTGGATCACTAGGTGGCACCGCTCTTGCCTCCATATGGCGGGGTTGGTAACCTGGAAGAAAAAGACAATCTCCCGGGGCCAAAAAGAGCATGTCATGAGAAAATCAATCTCTGACTTATCTGGGCTGCCAGATGCACCCTAGACATCCAAAATGAAAGAGTTCCAATGCAGGAACTGCCAAACGTCAAAAAACTGATCCAGAAAATTATCCTATTCCTACTTTCTTAATTATCCACTCAACACCAAAAGGAATTAGAACGTAGAGCTGGACCTCCCAAGTCTGTAAAAAGACTGAAGTCAGGAGACAGTCTCATAGAGACTTCTAACGCTAAACATTCAGAGCGACTTTTGAGCATTAAACTCTTTGCAGAACTACCAGTAACTGTGATACCCCACAGATCACTGAATTCCTCCAAAGGAATGATCTCAGACTGGGATTTACTACATGTGTCTGAAGAGGAGATGCTAGAGGAACTTAAAGAACAAGGTGTTATTCAAGTGAAGAGAATCTCCACCAGAAAAGATGGCAATCTAACCCCTACACAAAATCTGATATTGACATTTAACACACCACATCGTACAACATCCATTAAGGCCGAATATCTGGTATGCAATGTCAGACCATATATTCCAAACCCGCTACGGTGTTTCCAATGTCAGAAGTAAGGACATTCCCAGACAGCTTGCCAGGGAACCCCTACTTGTGCAAAGTGCGGTTCAGTAGATCATGACTGCGAAGCCTGTACCGCCCCTCAACCAATATGCCCAAACTGTAAAAAGGACCACCCTGCCTGTGCTAAAACATGTGAATGCTGGAAAAACAAAAAACTTATTCAGAAATATAAAACAAACAATGTTTCCTATCAAGAGGCAAAGCGGATCATCTCACCACCAACCCATCCAAACAGACCTACGTACACCCAAATTATAAAAAAATATCAGTCAACAGCAATGCAAACTGAATTATCAGTACCTCCAAAAGAATCTTCTCAAATTATGTCAAAACCTTGTACAGTGCAACCAAAACTCGAGGGGTCAATACACCAATATCCATACCACGTGAAAAACTTCATTCCCCGGACCAAGAATGCAATCAAAACTCTCAGACATCAAGAAGATATGGATATTAATGAAAAATCTGCAGAAGATGGTGTCCTAGAAATTTTTGTCGAAGAAGACATAGACACATGTAAGCCTTGCTTTCCAAAAAAAGATAAAAAGAAGAGCGAAAATCAGAGCACTTCAATAACACGAAAACGTTCTGAAAGCCTAACAAGGACCAAATAATGAAAAAATAATTCAGTGGAATTGTTGTGGTTTCCATGCCAATATTGATATGTTTATGATCTTACCTCTAAATATATGCCAATATGTCTGTGCCTTCAAGAGACATATTTAAAACCTCAAGATACACCAAAACCTCAGTATAATATCTTTAGAAATGACAGAACCCATCAAACTACTGCACATGGTGGTGGAGCTATTTTGGTAAACCCACACATTCCTGCCAAGCATATTTTACTAAACTCTCCCCTTGAGGCAGCAGCAGCAGTCCGTGTAGCTACTGGTATCCACATTACAATCTGCTCTTTGTACATTCCACCTAGCTATAACTTTCATCAAAATGATCTAAATAACCTCATACCTCAAATCCCCACACCTTTCCTCATTCCGTTAGATTTAAATGGTCATCGCACACTGTGGGACAACAACATTGACCAAAGAGGAAAACAAATTGAAAAATGTTTAAACCATAACAACCTTCTCCTTCTAAATGATGGGTCACCTACATATTAGCATTACCATTAGTAGAGGCATTTGATGCAAGAAAGCAAGCTTATGCAGCATCAGCCAAAAAAAAAAAAAAAAAAAAACCCACTTCCACTTCACCCCTCTGTTCGTTCAAAATACCTGTCCAGCTGAGCCTTAAACTTATTTAGGCTATCAACCTCCACCACAAGGGATGGAAGTCTGTTCCACCAACCAACCATCTGCTGGCTAAAGGCAAATTTCCACACGTCTATCCTACATCTGTCTTTCCTCAATTTGAATTTATGCCCTCTCAGGTGATTTTTCTGAGCTAGAGGAAGAATCCCATCAGCATTGAGCATGCTTAAACCATTCAAGGCTTTATACACCTCTATCAGATCACCTCGCTGGTGCCTAGTCTCCAGACACTGTAATTTGCAAAACTTAAGCCTTTCTTCGTAAGAGCACCCCTTTATTCCATTCACTAATCTTGTTGCCCTTCTCTGTACTCGTTCCAGCAGCTCTACATCCTTCTTGAAATGAGGCCTCCAGACCTGTATACAGTACTCTAGGTGTGGCCTGACCATTGCCTTATACAATGGAATAATCACCTCCTTATCCCTGCTGGAAAAATTCCTGTATATCATTGACAATACTCCATGAGCTACTCTTGCAGCCCGTCTGCACTGCTCAGAGAACTTCATATCTGCCTGCACAACCACCCCCAAGTCCCTTTCATTCTCTACCACTGTCAGTGTAGTACCACAGAGTTGATACGTTGCTCTGGGGTTGCTGTTTCCCATGTGTAGTACTTTACATTTGTCAATGTTAAGCTTCATTTGCCACCTCTCAGCCCATCTGCTCAACCTTTCCAGATCCTGTTGCAGCAGCATAGTGTCAGTAGTGTCCTTGACAACCCTGCCAACCTTCGTATCGTCTGCAAACTTGGACATTAAGCTTGATATACCATCATCAATATCATTTATAAATACAGAAAACAATAATGGACCCAACACTGAGCCCTGAGGGACTCCACTAATAACATTAGTCCACGATGAGCAGTGTCCATTGATTACCACTCTCTGTCTTCTCCCCCTCAACTACCCCCTTATCCATAGCAGCAATTTGCCTCCAGTGTCACACTGCTCCAATTTGTGTAGCAGTCTTCCATGTGCAACAGTATCAAAAGCCTTTCTAAGATCCAAGTATATAATATCAAAGTTATTCCCTGCATCCAGTTCTTTTGTGACTGCATCATAGTATCCAATCAAGTTGGTCAGGCAAGACTTCCCCTTAACAAAACCATGCTGTGTCTGAGCTATAACTGAAGTCTTGTCTAAATGATCCTGCAGTGCTTCTTTAACCAGTGCCTCCATTAATTTTCCTGGAACAGAAGTTAAGCTCACAGGTCTATAATTACTTGTGTCAGCCTTTGATCCTCCTTTGTGAATTGGGGTCACATTTGCACATTTCCAGTCTATGGGTACCTCCCCTGAGTCCAAGGAAGCTCTCATAATTATGGCTAAGGGTTTGCTTACTTCCTTTGCTGCCTCCTTTAATATAACTGGATAGATCCCATCCACCCCGGGTGCCTTTCTTGTGTTTATCTTCAACAGTTTCTCCTCCACCTTCCTTCTGGAACTAATACTGCAATAGATTTGTCTATCTGTTCAGCAGCCTTATATCCTTCTCTAAAGTGGTCAATAAATAATGATCCACTTCATAGTGGCCATTTTCCCATACTAATTGAATTACTGAATAAACCCTCTTATTATCCTACTAAAATTCTGCAGTGGCTCACTGATAAAGCAAATTGGCAGATGTATAAAAAACTAGATAAATTTGACACGAACATAAACAAAGAATCCCCATCTGATGAAGCAGTTGAATATGTCACAAAAACAATATTACATGCAGCAGAAAAAGCAATACCAAAATCCTCTTCAAAATTGCCGATACACTCAAAAATCTGGTGGAGTAATGAATGCCGGGCAGCCAAAAAAGAACAAAATAAAGCTTGGAATTCCTTTCATCACAGTCCAACCATAGAAAATCTTATCTAGTATAAACGAGCCAGAGTAAGAGCAAGGTATGTTAGACGCTGTAATAAAAAGGCAACTTGGATGCGCTTTACTTCAACCATCAACCAAGACACCCCTACAAATAAAATTTGGAAAATAATCAGAAAAATGAGTGGTAAACACAAGACAATTCCCGTTCCTATCATGGAATGGGAGGGGGACAAAATATTTCTGACCCTGCCCAAATTGCCAACATCTTATGGGGAAACTTTTGCCAAAGCATCAGCAACAGAAAGTTACACACCAGTCTTCAGAAGATTTAAAACAAATATATAAAAACAAAAATTAAACTTTTCGTCTAAAGCAAATGAACAATACACTGCACAGATATGTCTGTGCAGTGTATTGTTCTACCTTTTGTTCTCCACGAACTGCACAGAGCTCTGTCAACATGTAGACGCAGTGCTGTAGGACCAGATAATATTCACTACTCGATGATACAGGAACTAAGTACTGAATCGTTGCTGTCACTTGTTGATCTGTTCAATAGACTTTACCTAGCAGATACATTCCCTAAACAATGGCACCATGCTACAGTCCTTACCTTCTTTAAACCAGGAAAAGACCCGCCTACTAGCTATAGACCCACATTGCCTTGACCAGTTGCCTCTGCAAAATTCTTGAAAAGATGATAAACTGTTGACTGATATGATACCTAGAAAACTTTAATCTCCTACATTCTGCACAATATGTTATCCGAAAAAACAGCTCAACACTAGATATAGTAGTAAGACTTGAGAACTCCATCTGAAACACATTCCTTAGATCGGAACATCATGTCATGGTGTGTTTTGATATAAGTAAAGCTTACGATTCCACATGGAAGTATGGAATACTCCGCGAATTATACCACCACAGACTTCGGGGTCATCTCCCAATTTTCATTCAGAACTTCCTGTACAAATGTACATTTCAGGTTCGTTTTAAAACTTCATTATCCCAGGTTTTCTTACAAGAAGAAAGAATCCCCCGAGGCTCTGTACTCGGTGCTACACTTTTCATAATTAGCATTTCGTGTCATCCGAAAAACATGAATACTGTTGAGAGACAATTGCAAGTGGCAATAAATAAGATCAGTTCATGGACACAAACTAATGGATATCAACTCTGTCCACATAAAACGTGCATCCATTTTTGCCACCAACATAAACTTCATCCACATCCGGAACTACAACTGAATGGCCAACCAATAGCAGTTCATCCCAGCATACGGTTCTTAGGAATCACATTAGATCATAAACTTACTTTTTTAGAGCATATTAAAAAACTAAGAACATCCTGTCAACAAAAGCTAAATATCATCCGGGTTCTCTCAGCAACTAAATGGGAAGCTGATCGAGTTACTATGTTGCGATTATGCAGAGCCTTAATAAGATCAAAGCTTGACTATGGAGCACCAGTGTATAGCTCTGCAAGACCTATTGTCTTTTGCTGGCTTGACCCTATCCATCATAGTGCAATACGCATTGCCATAGGAGCATTTCACACGTCTCCAGTACACAGCCTGTATGCTGAAGCACATGAACCTCCCTCTCTCAATCAGAAGACAACAACTTATATTATGCTATGCATATAAAATTAGATCTATGCCTGAACACCCTAACTGGGAGATACTATTCACCCACCAGCACAGCATGTTATACCGAAACCACCCTTCTGCTAACCGACCATTAGGTATGCGAATAAAATACCTTTCAGATGAACTTAATCTGTCTTTTAATAATGTTGCAAATACACTTCCAATTTCCTGTGCTCCTTTGGACTTTACTTCACCTTCATGCGATTTATTCCTACATCAATGGAATAAATCTACATTGCATAAAGAAATTTTCTTACATGCTGTAGTGGATCAGTTCCCCAACTTCGTCATAGTGCATACAGATGGAATATGGGAATTACAGGAAATGAATTAGCTGACAATGCTGCAAAATAGGCCATCTTACCACCCAACGACAATTGGAAATATCAGGACTACAAATCAATAATCCAGAGAAAATGCATGCACCAGTGGCAATTATCACGGAAAAATCGATATAGCAATAAACTTCAGAGTATCAAGCCAAAACTTGAGCGATGGCTTTCAAGCTTCAACTCAATTCGACAACAGGAGGTAATATTAGCACGCCTATGAATAGGTCACACAAATATCACTCATAGTTATTAAAACATACACCCTGGACATATGGGAATTCCAGGAAATGAATTAGCTGACAGTGCTGCAAAATCAGCCGTCTTACCACCCAATGACAATTGGAAATATCAGGACTACAAATCAATAATCCAGAGAAAATGCATGCACCAGTGGCAATTATCATGGAACAATCGATATAGCAATAAACTTCAGAGTATCAAGCCAAAACTTGAGCGATGGCTTTCAAGCTTCAACTCAATTCGACAACAGGAGGTAATATTAGCACGCCTACGAATAGGTCACACAAATATCACTCATAGTTATCTATTAAGAGGCCCCCCACCCCAAGTGTCATCACGGCAACGTGGTACTTTCAGTAAAACATATCCTTGTTGAATGTCTAAAATATACGAGAGAATGCCAGAATCTTTTTACTTCAGCCACAACAGAAGACCCTCTCACACTTATTTCACTTTTAGGCAATAAAGCAAATGTCTCAAGCATTTTTACCTTTCTAAAAATTATTAATGTATACCACCTCCTTTAACTAGCTAAAAACTAATTTGATGGTACTATTTTTTGCAATTATCACTACCTAACAGGAAATAAAATTAATACTTACCATATGTATGGCGCACTATGGCCATAGTTGTTAATGCGCCTAATAAATTGCTAAACCAACAACAACTAGCATGGAGGAAAGCTGTAGACCTCAAAATTAGGAATTGATTAACTTGCTGACTTTTGCATAATATGAGAATGTTAACACTTGGAAACTGTTCCCTGTGTTACATGAAACTGGAAACAAAATATTCTTCAGAAATTGAAAAATTTTAAATATGGTGCATTCAAAAATATTAGATGTATTAAAGAAAGCAATTTTATTCTCATATTCAAAGAGTCATCTTTAAATTGAAACAGAAACACACAATTAGATAGGTTGTCACTCATTTTCCTTAGGCACAAGATTAGAAATCCTACACAGACACAAGACTGGCAATATTTAGCTTTGGCTTTGATCATTGGCTGATGGTCAGGAAGAGGGGGGGGGAATGGACTTTATATCTTGTTCACAAGTTCAGGGATTGCAGTCAGACTACCACAGAATGCATTCAGAAAAATGCAGTTAGATTTCAATAACCTCAGGATATAATCATTGCTGGTGCTTGGAATTGTTAGGATTTTGGGTCGTCTTTTTATAGCCAAAAAAATATATATTTCTATACTGCAATTTGTTGTATGTAGTACTGCACCAGTATTAGTTTCTTTATCTCCCCCCCCACTTCCCAGAAAAATGAAGCAGTACAGTAAATATATAGTATATATATTTTACAGTTTTGCAAAAAAACAAATTATTTCCAAACTTCATTGCACTTCACTAAAATTCCAGTTTTGAGTATCTTTGACAGTACGACCTTTTTCTTGTTAGATAATAATGTGCATTTTAAAAGCATGCGTATATCTGAGCTGCTTAATTTTTTTTAGGCGCCTCCATAGCCAGGAGGAAGGAGCAGCAGTTCGTAGTACACGCTTCTTGATTAGACCAGGGTTCGAGCTCGTCACCACCAAATACGGAGGATGCGGAAAGGTCAGGGAATGACCACCGCATATTCCCGGAGCAATATGGCCTTAGTTGCTAATGTTCCTAAAAACCAAATAACAACAATAACATGCTTAATTTTCTTTTAGACAGTGTATAGGTAAATAGGAATGCATGAAAGTTGCAGAGCTGATGCCGTTTATAAATAAAATTTCTAAAAACATTCACTGAAAAGCATTTTTAGATAAATTATCTGTCTAATGCTTCATGTATGAATCCAAATTTCTAAACTGAGTAATCCATCACTTATTCCTTTTATATTGCTTTATATTCCCTTCATAATTAGTGATTAGACAATCTCATGACCTAAAAAATTTCTCAGTGTCATTTGAGAGCACTATAAAAAAAATTTAAGGCTCTGAGGTGAAATTTCCCTTCATAATAAGCTCTGATGCACTGCTTTGTATGACCAATTTTTTAATTCTTGGGTGGTTTGCAAATTTGCCCATTTTCGTAAACATTGCTGGAAAAGGGCTGGAATCAGACAGTGGTTTGCTGAATTTGGGAGGCACTTCATTTTGGTGTACTTTACTTTATTCTGCTGCTACTTTTTTTTTTTTTTTTTTTTTTCCAAAATGTATTTTGCTGAATACAGATAAACAGTATCTGTTTTATATATTGTTGTTACAACTTTTGATGGCTTTTTTTTTTTTATGAAAACCCCCAAACATGAGTGGTATTGGAACCTATAGTACTTAGTGCAATGCATGAGTTGAAAGTTAAGAAGACTGAAAATACTTGTTGACTGTAGATGTAGATTGCAATTTTCAGGAAAGACATGTGAAGGAAGATTGTTCCAGAAATTAGAAGGTGAAGCAATGAATGAGGAAAAAGAAAAATTGGTTCTGTGAGTTTGAAGTTGGACAGTAAATGGATGCTGACTGGTTGTGGCACATGTTCTTAATGGTTTGAAAAAGAGTAGGAAAATTACAGATGTCAACTCAGAAGAACAGTGCTCATGGAAGCATCTGTAGAAAAGGCATGCAACAGAAACAGAACTTCTATGAGACAGAGTGGAGCAACTTTGTAAGAGACAGATAATTAATTCACCTGACTGCCCCCTTTTTGAATGGAGTCTAAAAGCCTGACAGAGGTTTGGGTTCACCACCTCAGATGTGGGAACTATATTCCATGGTAGGGCAGATTTGAGATTTGTGAAGAGTGAGTAGCTTTTCAAAAGAAAAGTAATGCTGAAAAGTAAAGAGCAAAAGATAAAACCCAGTTTTTTAGATACGGAGGAAGCAAAATTTTTGATGTGCTTTTGCTAAGAGAGATTAAAATTCAGGGTAATCCCCAATGGAGATATGCAATCTTGTCTATAAATCTGAGTATCATTGAAGATAAGCATGGAGCAGTAGACTGCCTATTGCGAGATGTAAGACAGGACTGCACTTTAGAAGGATTGAAATTAACTAAGTTATCTTTGCCCCATTGTAGTATTACCCGTTGATGAGCATTTAAGGAATTGGTCATGAATATTCAAGATGAAGCTGTTTGTGCAGGGCAAAAATACATAAACTGGAAGGTGGAAGGCACTGTGCTATCATCAGCAAAACTGTGGGTAGGATTTCCAGTCGGTGGAAGAAGGTCATTATTTACAAGAGGAAAAGATTGGGAGAATTGAAACTTGAACACCAACATTAGAGGAGACGTTTAGAGGACAGAGCCAGCTGCCATCACTCACAGAGAGAGCACTCAAAGAGAAAACTGGATACCCAGTTTAAAAAAACAGTCAGCAATCCATAAGATAGGAGCTTCTTTAGAAGACCTTTATGCCTATCAAAAGCCTTAGAAATGTCAAGACAAATTGCTTAAGATTCACCAGACTTTTCTGTTGTGGGTAAATAAAATAAGCCAGTGGATCAACACTAATGGAATCCGTATCAGTGATTGTGATCAGATAGAAGGTTTTGTGATAGTTTAGGAGTTGTCTGTTAATGGATTTTTCCATTACTTTTGAAAGAATAGTGGTAAGCAGAGTGGAATGATAATTGGGTGGGGGGGGGGGATTTTTCACACTTTTTAGGAACTGGCTGGGTATAAGAAACTTTCCGAGCAGAAGGAAGAACACCAGTGGAATAAGGCATAAAAAGAAAGTGACACAGAAGAGTAAGTTCTAGAACACAGGATTTGAGAACAAGAGGATAAATAGCATCAGGACCTGAAATTTTTCTTGGTATTAACGTTATTCAATATTCTTCCAACATCCTTTTCATGGAAGACCACAGCAGACATTGATTGAAGTGCACTGGGAATGGTAGGAGATAGTTTACCAACCAAGATTGTCAATACAAGAGTTAGAAGAAAGATGATGCTAGCATGTCAGATTTATCTTTAGCTGAGGAGGCAAGACAACTATCAGGCTTTAAGAGAGGTGGGAGTATAGATGAACAAAAATTTTGGCCAGCAGCTTTAGCAAGAGACCTGAATGCTTAACTACCATTTGGACAAGAAGGTTTTCTACTCTTAGCCTGTTCAGTATCTAGTTTGGATTGATTAATAAATGCTTTGTAGTTGTTGTGATCTTTAATGTAGAAAGGGAGTCCGTTCTAAGTGGGTAGTGGAGTTGGGGGAATGATAGAGGTAGCAGATGAATTTGATATAATGAGATAGAGAGATTTTAAGCCAGAGAAGATTCCAAAAAAATTAGTAAGTCTTTAACAGTCTGACAATAAAAGACTAAATATCATATTTAATTAGCTACTCTATTGCTTTCAAAAAATTCTCTCTTTAATTTTCATCTCTCTTGAAGAATCATCAGAAAAAGGTCATTCTATTTTTTCCATCGCTGCTTTTGTTTTAATTTCTTCAACTCTTCCTTCGTATTTTATTACTTTTTTTTTTATGGCCTGCACTTTCTTCTTGTTATTCTTTCTTATGAACATTATTGGCTTTGCCAAAGTATTAGTTTTTGATTTCTGTCTGTTTCACACTTGGTTTTCCACATCCTTGTTTATCAACAAAACTCAACATGAGCATAGACCCTGTATAACTGCA
The DNA here is from genome assembly GCF_048544385.1 of Mastigoproctus giganteus. Classification (NCBI taxonomy): domain Eukaryota; kingdom Metazoa; phylum Arthropoda; class Arachnida; order Uropygi; family Thelyphonidae; genus Mastigoproctus; species Mastigoproctus giganteus. Next base: position 138,767,349 of record NC_143583.1, read on the forward strand.
GACATATTTGCAGTGTAAAATTCAGTGTTTGATAATAGTTGAATAATAAATTTTTTGTTTGCAGTGATACAAGCATTACTTGTTTCATTTCATTAATACGTCATTAACATTTAATTTCATTTCAAAAATTAAAAGGATAAAAAAAGAATTTGTAATACTTGCTGACAATTTATTTTTGGTTAATGTTTTTCTTGCTTGAGAACTCCTCTTCTTAGAGCATTTCTTTTTAGTAACATTATCAAAAATTTCACTGTTGCTCTGTCTCCTAAGAGATTAAAAAAAAAAAAAAAAAAAAAAAAAGAATAAGTTGAACAGGGTTATTTGAAGAAAACTGCTTTTTAACTCTAGTTGCACATGTATCCCCCACACTGTGTGTAAAGACTCTTTTTCATGCCCTTCCAAAGGAATGCAGCATCTATTCTGCTGAACTGTGGGCAATTAAAATAGCTCTGAATTACTTGATTAATCTGTCCAGTAAGCAAACTATGATCTACTCTGATTCTGTGAGTGCAGTAACATCATTGAAAAATCCATCCAAGCCAATCCACCCCATCTTGAAGCAAATCAGATCACAGATAATTGCGTTACAAGCTGTTAACCAGTCAGTTGCTTTCTGTTGGATACAAGGTCATGTAGGCATCAAAAGAAATGAATATGCAGATCAAGCCGCTAAACATCCAATCACTGCAAACACTCCTGACTACCAAGTGCCAAATACAGACTACAAATGTCATAAAAAACGTGTGTGAAGAGCAATGGTTGAAAATCTGGCAGGCTCAAGGCAGCAATAAGCTGCTTCAATTTAAACAGAAATCTAAGTTGTCGCCATCAAGCATGCAATCAAATAGGTAAGAGGAGGTGATTCTGGCTAGGATGCATATTGGGCATACATATTTAACCCATATTTATCTACTCATGGGGGAAAATCTGCCTGTTTGTGCATATTGTCAGTCTCCACTTACCGTAAAGCATATTCTAATAGATTGCAACCATTATAATAATTATCGAAACACAATTTTCACATCTGCAAAAACCTTTAACATTATCTCATCTGATTGGAGACAATGCAAATCTAGCCAAGTTCTTTGTTTTCTTAAAGCAAACAGGATTATTTGCTGACCGGGCTAGCCAGGTGGGTAAAGTGCCTGCCTGGCAACCCAAAGGTCGCCCGTTCGAATCCCTCCTCGGGCTTGGATCAGAATAGAAAATGCAAAAACTTTGGGAGGTGCATTATGACCACAGAAGCTGATGCACAAGCAAAAAAAAAAAAAAAAAAAAAAAAAGGATTATTTAACAGATTTTAACTGGTAATTGCGCTACGTAATAGAATCGGGCACAATATGGTCTTAGCAGCTCTTGTGCCATTAAACAACAAACCAACCAACCAACTCTTTTCATGGAAAAGAGATCTTTACACTCTTAAAGAGAATTTAGTATTTAATCCAGTTAAGTACTAAATTTTATTTGTGATACTGGAGTACAGGAAACACTAAACACTTGTTATTTTATAAAGCTAGAAGACACAAAATAGTCACTTTATGGTAACATCTGCTTTGCTTCAGATGTGAACCGTATTACATCTGAAACAAAGCAGACATTTTTGAATTGTAGTTTGCATCATATTTATTACAAAAAATTTAGTTTTTGAATCTAGTGAAATGTTATTTATTTTGCACTTTAATTTTCATCCTTATTGTCCTTATTTTACTGTTATTAATCTTTATTACCTTTAATCCTATTTGTAATTAACTTATAAATAGCAGAATAAGTTGCCATTTCAGTTTATCAAATGGTATTATTTAACCTAAAGCAGATGGTCTGATTTTATTCATTTCTTTCACTGTTATTTACAATTTCTTCTCTTTGAAAGGAAGGGAGGAAAGAACTTCATTCTCCTTGGGAATTGCATATGACATATATGTAAGAAGAGTAATGGCGGTAAATATGTCGTTATGCCATTATACCATAGTCATCATTAATAAATACCAAAACTTTCTGACTAACACTCTAAAAAGAAGTGCATTGAATTACATTTCAGGCATGTCTTGAATGTATCTTAAGACTTAAGATCAAATAATATACCTTAGAAGTTAAGAATATTCTAAATAATGGTGAAATTCTGAAAAGGATTAGAGCAGTTGTTCTAGGTTTATCACAACTTTTCTGTAGGTAAGGGACTGGTGGAGACGATGAATTTAATATTTAAATTTATTTAAAAGAATTGTACCAAAAAAAATTGCAGAGACCAACAAAATGTGATGAATATTTGGTGTATCCAGTTTTTTTTTTTCTTGAGTAATGTATGACCTATATTATAATATTGATTTTCTTCATTGGGGTGAATTTTTATTGGTCTTATAAACTTCTGGAACCAACAAAACGTACACTGAAATTTTGGTGTTGATCCAACTTTTCCTTCTTGAATAAGCTGGAACATCCAACACTAATAGGCACATTCATAAATGCCCATTAGTGTTGGATATCAATGCATATTCATTCATATTTACTGCCATTACTCTTCTTACAACACATAGGTTCCTATGCAGGGAATGGAAAGCTGTCGAATGAGAATCAATCCCGATCTTTCTCGTATACCAATAGAACACATACTGAAAATTTGATTTCAGTCTGACATTTTCTTGTTCAGTAGTGGTTAAACTTCTGAAACGTACTACTTTTTTGGACAGGAATAATACAAAATTTTACAAAAAAAAAAATGCCAAATTTCTATTGGTCTGATTTTAATAAAATTTGGGATGATTCATTGAATATTTATGAAGAACCAAATATAAAATTTCATCAGTTCATCCACTGGGAGTTTAACTGTTTGTAGCTGACCATGTAAATTGGCACAAATGAGGAAGACGTTAGGCATTTATGAATGTGCCTAAAAATGGAGGACTAAACATGTATTAGCTAACTATTTTCGGCCTGATAGAGAAAATTCCAAAACAGGATCCAGTGACATAGCCAATCTGTAGGTTAATAATCAAACCGTTATAAAAAAAGGGAAGGGGACTTCGTTTCCTTATTCCATCTAATAATTTGCCCAAACATTCCTTAAATGTATTCAAACTACCAACCTCCACATTTTTGTTAGGCATAAGTTTATTCCAAAATTGATTACTCTTTGGCTGAATTGAATTTCCACATTCTACAGCCATCCTTTTCCAATTTAAATTTATTCCACCCTTGTGTGTTTCATCTGAGAAAAGTTAAAGAAGCCATCAGAATTTGTTTTATTTAAACCTCTTAAAGCCTTGTTATACTTCAAATAGCTCACACAGAGATGCCTGTTTTCTAGAGACTGCAATTATCTTGATATTTTTTATACTCCACAACCTTGAGTTTGGTTCCACCCAGATGTTATGTTATTCTACCCAAATGCAGTACATTTATTATGTTAAATAATTGAACAGACTTCATCAGCCTTAAGTGTTCACTTTTAGCTGAGGTAATTTTCCTTCCACCTTATATTCCGTTATTATGAAATTATTTAATTGCCAATCATTATTAGATTTATTTCTAACCCCATCTCTAAAAACCATATTCCTGAACGTGGATGCAAAATATTTATTCATTTTATTGGCAGTCTGTACAGTATCATCAACAGTTATACAAATCATATCCAGTGGACCAACATGATTCTTCCCTCTCCTGCTATTGTCAACACATGCAAAGAATTCCATTCTGCTTTTCTTTGCGATTTTAGCCAGACTTCTCATAATCTACCTTAACCTGCCTAACTCCCTAAGTAACTTGATAGCCAGGTGAGCAGGAGAAGCAGTGCGTAGCACACGCTTCTTGATTAGACTGGGGTTCGAGCCCATGACCACCAAATACAGAGGATACAGAAAGGTCGGGGAATGACCACCGCATATCCACGGAGCAATATGGCCTTAGTTGCTAATGCTCCTAAAAACCAAACAACAAACAAACAAACGAGTAACTTGATTATTGACTAGTTTGTACTTATTGTATGACTCTGTATCCCCTTACAATTTTTAATCATCTCATGCATTTTTCTTCTCTGTTACTATGCTCATCAGTGTGACTGATATTCATTTTGATCTAAATCTTGAACAGCATTATAGTGGGTATATTATGCTTAGTAGCCAGTTATTTCTTCTCAGATGACTTCAGAGAAGAAATAACTGGCTCATTCACATACAACGGTTTCATTTTTCGAAAACATCAGTTGGTCTCACTGAAATGAGTTTAAAAAATGTTTCAGCCATTATAATCACTTGCAAAAATATAAACTATTCCCTTTACCCTTGACAGTGATTATTTTATTATTATTTATTATTATTTTTTTTTTTTTTTTGAATGAATCCCACACCAGATGCCATGGTGATGCTACCTAAAGGTTCCTTTACTTAAAGATTATTAATACATGCAAAATCACTCTTGGAAACCAGATAAACAATATTGCTTTTTCTCCTTATCTCTCTAATGTGCTGTAGAAGGCAGTTATCCAGCAAATCAAGAAGTGTTTTTTACAGAGTGATCTGCCAATTCACAAGTTCATATTGATATCTGGAAAGTTAGTATTAGTAGTGGCAAATGCTGTAAGAAAGCAAAAGTGATAATCCCCCATAATAATACATTCTAATTTTTTGACCCGCTGTGTATAGTTGTTTATTATTCATTTGTTTTCACAGTGTTTATGCCACTACAGACCTATTCAGTATTACACTGGCTGTCCTTGTTTCGAGTCTGTTTGCTTCTTAACTAAAAGTTGAAATGTGATGTTTTCTGTAGAATAATAAATTAAAATATTAAACATTTTCTCATCAATATGTTCCTTACTTCCATAAGATAATATATATAAGATATAATGTCCTTTCCATATTATATTTTAAATTATTTAATATTTTTCAGTATATTAAAAACGTTGTTAGCAGATCTTATAGAGAGATGTATTGAAGGAAAGAGTCATCCCAAGTTACTACTGCGAAGGTAAGCAAAAAAATAATACACAGCTGCAGTTTTAAGAAGAATTTCAGTTGAGTTTTCAGTTTGCTGGATAATAATGCTATTAACTCACTTTGTGTTCATAAAAGTTGAAAAAGTGCACAGGAGGCTTATATATAAAATATAAGCCACATTTTTAAACAAGTGTTTTCAGTGAAAGTAAAGATGGTGTTTACTCATAAACCACAAACATTGCAGGATTTTGGGTGCTGATACACTCACAAATTAGGCTGTTGAGAAACAGTGCCATTCAAATGGTGGTTGTATATTTGAATGGCACTAACTGTAATTCGTGTTATTTTTGGCCTGGATTCCCTTGGCACCCGGGGCCAAAAATAACATGAATTACAGTTTTTAGAGGCCAAGTGATATTATTGCGACTTATAGTGTGCTCTTGATAAGTGAATAAACTTATTTTTAAGTTCCTGTCTTTCTCTCAACAGCTTCATTTAAAAACAATTCCATACTTGAAAACTACAAGTCAGAATGCAGAAAGGAAATTCACCTTTCTTTTCCTTTTTCATATATTTTTAGTTGCACTAACCAACTAACTCTTCAACCACTTGGCCTCCTAGCGGCACTGCTCCTGCCTCCCTGTGGTGGGACTGTGGAAACCTTGGTGGAAAAGTCCTCCAGCCAAGGGCCAAAAGGAGCAAACATGCAAGCACAGACCATGTTTCTGCTACTCAAAAGACAGAGATGCTCCCTCTAGCCATACCACTGTTCTTAATTATTCATTCCAAGAATAAAGAATCCATAGGAAGTTTGTCACCATTTTGAATCCAAAATAACTCTCACAACGTAGCTAGTTCCCCTAAAACAGTCAGAAGACTAAAATCAGGGGATCTACTAATAGAGATGATGACAAACCAAAAACAAGCTGAGCATCTAATGAAAGCAAAAACTGTTGGAGATATTCCAATAACAGTTACTCTTCATTCCATCCTGAATACCTCAAGAGGAGTAATTACTGAGTGGGATCCCCTCAATGTTCCCCAAGATGAAATCGAAGAAGAGCTGAAAGATCAAGGGGTCCCAAAACAAAAAGCAGAACAGACAACAAACATGCCCATTATGATACCACCAACTAGAGAAACCACCAAATCCACAAAACAAGATAGAACCACTGAAGTAAATGGGAATAAAATGGACAACATGGAAGTAGAAGAAAAGAATCAGATGGAAGAAACAATATTAGAAATGTTTGCAGAAGAAGAAGAGATGGATACCAGAAAGCCATACTTCCCTAAAAAAGGAAGACAAAAAACAGAGAACCCTAAGACAACAACCTCAAGGAAACAAGCTGAAAATACTAACAAAACCAAATAATTAAAAATTTTTACATTGGAACTGTAGAGGATTCCGCAGCAATTTTGAAGATATCCATGATCTCCTATCACAATACAATCTGATTAGTCTATGTTTGCAAGAAACATATCTTAAACCTCAGAATAAAATAACACTAAAACATTACAATATATACAGAAAGGACAGGATTACCAACAGTGCGGCACATGGTGGTGTACCAATTTTAGTAAATACCAGTATACCTACCCAGACTAATCTAGAGGTCATAGCAGTACACATTTCAGTAAACTTTCACGTAACAGTCGCCTCCATATATATGCCACCAAACCAAGATATAAGTTATACAGAACTAGAAGACCTGATAGTCCAACTACCTCCTCCTTTATGTATCATGGGACATATGAATGGCCATCATCCTCTATGGGGAAATGTAAACATAGATAAAAGAGAGTCAAATTCTAGAAAAACTACTAGATAAGCTCAACCCAACACTCTTAAATGCTGGGACCCACATATATACATCTATCCACAGGAACTAGCATAGCAGTAGACCTTTCTATATGCACTCCATCACTATAGCCTCAACTGGAGTGGGCAGTTCACAATGATCCACTAGGTAGTGATCATTTTCCAGTAAAGATTACTCTAAATGAACCGACCCCTTGTCAACTGGAAAGAACTCCAAAGTGGAGATTAGATAAGGCAAACTGGGCAAGATGTAAGCAGCCGTCCATATTAGAAGAGCAGCAAATCCAACAGGTTTCAATTGACTGCAGTGAAATATGTAACTAAAACTCCTCCATATTGCAAAACTAACAATACCAAAAACTTCTTCAAAGTTTCCCATACATTTAAAGCCATGGTGGAATGATGAATGTACTCTAGCAAAATAAACAAAAATCAAGGAATGGAATAATTTTTGAAGATACCCTATCACAACTAACCTGATACAATTCAAAAAGGCAAGGGCAAATGTCAGATGCCATTACTAAGATCAGTAAAAAAGAATCTTGGATTTGTTTTGCATTTACAATTACTAGAAAAACAGACAGCAGGAAGGTTTGCGATAAAATAAACAATAAATACCAAAGAACTTCTCCTCCTTTTATAAAATGGAATGGAAAAGGTATAGCCAATGCTGTTGGTAGAACCTTAAATAAATATCAAGCAGTAGCTCCTATGAATCAGCTTTCCAAAAACATAAAGCAAATACAGAAACATAAATTGAATTTCTCTAGTAAAAGTAACGAATCCTATAACCAACCTTTCACTCTCAGTGAACTTCATAAAGCCATTTCAGAGATGAGGCAAAGGGCAGCAGGTCCAAATAAAATAGTATACATGATGGTACAACAATTAGGTGAGAAATCATTGATATTGTTACTCTTATTGTATAACAGGATACACCTAGAAAATTCCTTTCCGAATCAATGGTGTCGCACAAGTCTTAGCCTTTCCAAAACCAAATAAAGATCCCACAAATCCGAATCACTATCACCCAATAGCCTTAAGAAAAATACTTGAAAAAATGGTAAATGTCCGACTAATGTGGTTTCAGAAAGAACAAGTCCACTTTAGATTCAATGATTAAAGCAGAAAACAATGTAAAGAAATGCGTACATAAGAAAACAACATTTAGTAATGATATGTCTTGATATAGAAAAGGCGTATGACACTGCATGGAGATATGGAATACTTAGAGACATTTATAACTTTGGAATGAGAGGACATCTCCCAATATATATCCAAAATTTTTTGCAACAACAAACTTCCTAAGTTAGGATGTTAACCACACTATCGCAGGTCTTTATACAAGGAGTGCCACAGGGATCAGTACTCAGTGGTACCCTGTTTGCCATAAAAATCAACTCAATAGCTAAACAAATACCGAGTACCATAGATGCACCACTTTGTTGATGATTTCAGCATTTCTTGTCACTCACAAAAAATGCGAACAATAGAATGCCAACTGCAAGCAACAATCAATAAAGTAATAACACAGACCCAAAACAATGGCTTGAGACTCTCTAAGCAAAAGACAGTTGGAATAAACTTTTGTCGGAAAAGAAACTTGCACCCAAACCCAGAACTAAAGCTAGGAGAACAACTAATCCCAATAACATCCAGCACAACTTTTCTTGGACTAACCCTTGATGAAGAAACTGGCCTTTTTTAGATCATATAAAGTGCCTTAGAGCAAACTGTCTAAAGAAATTGAATATCCTGAGAGTTATATCTGTAATGACATGGGGGGCAGACAGGTATGCTTTGTTACATCTGTATAGAACCTTGATGAGATCCTGACTCGATTACGGAGCACAGTTTACAGCTCTGCAAGACCCAGTGCCTTAAGATGGTTAGACCATATACACCATAATGCACTATGCATAGCCCTAAGAGCATATCGTACTTCTCCAATTCAAAGTCTCTATGCTGAAGCCTACGAACCACCACTCCACCTCAGAAGACAAGTACTACTTTTATCTTACGCAGCTAAAATAAAGTGTATTCCAAATCATCCTGTGTACCAATATGGGAAAATATGTACAGAATACATCCAATAGAAAACGAACCAACAAACATATGCATTAAGGAGCTACTTCCAATTTGGTCTCTTGATTTCAACAAATTAGCTGTCATACAAAACACACCAGACCTCTTTGGGATACAATATCACCAGTCTGTGATACCTACTTCCATAATTGGAAAAGATATTCCCTATCAGAAAACGGCTTTCAACAACTGCATGCTGCCTATCTAGAGAAATATACACAAATATATATGGATGGATCGAAAACTGTTACAGAAGTAGGAGTGGCTGTAGATTTCTCTGATACTACAATAACAAAGTTCTCCCAACAGAATGTAGCAGTTTTACAGCTGAACTACAAGCTGTTGTTAGCAATTGACCGAATATGGCACCAAAGATTACCACATAGTCTGATCTTCACGGACTTCCTCAGTGTAATGCAAGCAATACAGTGCGACTCAAAGAATTTCAATCCGACTTTGAAAAAAATTCAAGTCACCCTAAGCAAAACTGATTAAAAGAAAACAATGTTACCTTTTGTTGGATTCCTCTTGCTCAGATTAAGAACCTGAGGGGGGGGGGCATAGATTCAAATTGAGGGAAGACAGTTGTAGAATAGATGTGTGGAAATTTGCCTTTAGCCAGCATGTGGTTGATTGGTGGAACAGACTTCCATCTTTTGTTGTGGAAGTTGATAGTCTGAATAAATTTAAAGCTGAGCTGGATAGGCATTTAGTACGAATAGAGGAGTGAAATGGGAGGTTTTTATTATTATTTATTTTTTGTTTTGTTTCTTTTGGCTGATGCTGCATAATCTTGCTTTCTTGCATCGCATGCCTAAGTTAAACTAACAGGTCTGTAATTACTCGTGTCAGCCTTTGATGCCCCCTTTGTGAATAGAGGGATACCCTTGCACATTTCCAGTCCATGAGGAGCATCCCCTGAGTTCAAGGATGCTCTCATAATTATGGCTAAGGGTTTGCTTACTTCCTTTGCTGCTTCCTTTAATATAACTGGATAGATCCCATCCACCCCAGGTGCTTTCTTATGTTTAACTTCAATTTTATAGTAATCTTTATTAAACTCACTTAATTTGAAAACTCAAGATGCATAATGACCTGCATTACAAATAAATGGCATTATACTTCTCATTAGGAAGCAGTGCTGTTTATTTGGAGTGCAATTTTAAGGCAACTTGTGAGATCTTGCTGGAAAATGTGAAATTGATGTGTTTTGTAGCAAACTTGGTTTGTTCTTAGTAATGTACATGTCTGAGACTAGCCTAATCATGTACTCATTTTGTTTTTTCTTCCCCAAATGATTTGCAGGACTGAATCTGTGGCAGAAAAGATGTTGTCAGCTTGGTTTACTTTTCTTCTGTACAAATTTCTCAGGGTAAGTTTTTTTTTTTTTAATTGCGTACTGCTGAATTTTTGTAATATAAATACAATGGTACTTCTCTATTATGAACTTCTATTTAACGAATTTTTCTATATTACAAATTTTATTCGCAAAACATTGCACCCTGAAACAAAATTAACCCCATATAGCAAAGTGTTAGTCTGTCTATAACGAATTTTTAAAAAAATTGGCAAAAGCATTTCTGAAGATTTTGAAGCATTTACTACTAAACAGCCACTCAAACATATGGCCTCCGAAATTGCTCATTAGTATCTGGAATTAATCATCCTTTTAGTGAACACTTGTAGTAATTGACACCCATAGAGGGTCTTTGTTTCATTTTTGTTACAGTTATAAAACCAAATGGGTTTTTTTAAAGTGGTCATGAACTTTGCAATAAATAGGGTAGATTTGTAAATTGGTATTGGCTAAGGGGAAAACGAAATATGCTGCAGGTAAACCTTTAGCTCACTGCGGCGACAATACATAGAATGCTTCGATAGTCAGTTTTTAGTCATGCCTACTGAGTGTCATTCGCTTCTCACCTAAACTGTACCTTCGTGACCTTCCTGTCAATCATTATATAATAGTTTTTTTTTTACATGTCCATTCTCATCTAACTGGACTCCCAGTAGATGGTTTTCATGATTTTTTTTTTTTTTTTAAATTTCGTTCTTTTAGAACAATTTGTCATCAGTCACACAGGCTATATGCTCTTTTTTTTTCCTGAAAAGTAACACATGGTATACATTAACCATAAATTTTCTTTCATGAATATATGAATGAAAGCTTGCATGTGTTGAATATGGGCTTGGCACACCCAGGGTCCTGAGCCTCATTCTTCTCTTTCTTGGTGATTCCTTCCTACTTCTCTCTCTCTCTCTCTCTCTCTCTCTCTCTCTCTCAGGATAACTTGGGAATTTTTTTTTGCTGGTACAGCATAACCCTCAGGCTTCCTTGTACCATATGGCTAATAATGATAAAGCAGAATAAAAAATTCACAAAGTTGTATATTTCTTCAAAGTGATTGATTGGAAAGGTCACGTGATACTGTTAAATTGACAAGAGAGCATCATTGAGTAGTTGGTACAAACAATTCACTATATGGCCAGTGCAGTGAAGTTTGCGGTGGCTACACGGAATATATATCGGCAGTGAGCTACAGCCCGTCACGCCAAGTAATTTTTACCATTGCGGAAACAATGTCGAAGAGACAGTATTTAGTGGTAAAGTCAAGATTCTTCATGATATTGACCAGTGTTTTAAGAAAAAAGATATTGCGGAGAAATGTAGCATACCTGCAAGCAGTTTACGTGCTGATATACCATCATCAATATCATTAATAAATACAGAAAACAACACTGAACCTTGGGGACTCCACTAATAACATTAGTAAGAGCAGTGTCCATTGTTTACCACTCTGTCTTCTCCCACTCCATCCCTTTATCCGTAGCAGCAATTTTCTTCCAATGCCACACTGCTCCAATTGGTGCAGCAGTCTTCCATGTGCAACAGTATCAAAAGCCTTTCTAATATCCAAATATATATCAAAATTATTCTTTGCATTCTATTGCTCTGTGGCCACATCATAGTATCCAATCAAATTGGTCAGAGAAGACTTCTCCTTAACACACCCATGCTGTGTCAGAGCTATAACTGACTTTTTGTCTAGATGATCCTGCAGTGCTTCTTTAACCAGTGCCTCCATTCATTACCCTGGAACAGAAGTTAAACTAACAAGTCTGTAATTACTTGTTGCCCTTTGATCCTCCTTTGTGAATTGGGGTCACATTTAACATCTCCAGTCCATGGGTACCTCTCCTGAGTCCAAGAAATCTCATAATTATGGCTAAGGGTTTACTTATTGCCTTTGCTGTCTCCTTGAATATAACTGGATAGATCCCATCCACCACAGGTGCCTTTCTTATCTTCAACAATTTCTCCTCCACTTTGCTCTCAGTTATTACAAAATCATCTAGCTCACTGCCAGAATTTAATTCGCCTCTGGCATTCCCCTCCCTGAATAACTCCTCATGTGTGAATGTAGATGCAAAATACTCATTTATTTTGTTAACTGCCTGTGTAGGATCATCAAAAGTTGAACCATCGCTATCAAGTGGACCAACCTGATTCATCTCCTACCTCCTAGGTTTACATAAGTAAGGACCTCTTTGCTGTTTTTCTTTGCATCCGTTGCCAAAGATTCCTTGTAATCTGCCTTTGCCTGCCTAACCTCCTTTGTGACTTGGTTACAGACCAGCTTATATCTGTCATAGGCTTCCGTGTCACCTGTTAATTTATATGTATCCCATGCCTTTTACTTCTCTGCTACATGTCTCATTAGTTCATCTGACATCCATTTAGGCCTAAACCTTGAACAATATTTCTATTTGTGAAAATTAACATTAATTTCCTCGTCTAGAACTTAGATGTTTAAGACCACTATAATTACCCGTTCCCCATTTAATTAAAAAAAAAAAGCACCATGTGTACCTGTATGCACGAAAGATGTTTTATTTTAGGTGAAAACATCTATGGCGGCACTAGATTAAATCCGTTTAAATCTTTGAACGGTTTGAATGAAACTTACTTACACTACTTAGAAGGTTGATGTTGATCAAAAGCAGATTTCAATAAAGTCTTCATTTTATTCTTGCATAATATTACTATATGCTGCTTACCTCTTCCGAATAAACATTATGACTGAGTTGGCATCATTTAGGAAGTGACGTCATTTCCATATCTTAGTCTGAATTTACTCTACTCAATCAATTACTTACTCGACCGAATCAAAGTTAGTGAATGAGTTAGCATCATTAGTGCCATTTAGGAAATGACATCATTTGCGTCATTTAAAATCTGAGAGCCACCTAATAGGAAGTGATGTTAATTGCATCATTTCCGTAAAAAAAAAAAAAAAAAAAAAAAAAAAAAAATTGTTAATAACTGGCATCATTTCCGTTACAATAAGAAAATTTTGTTACCAATCGATTTTACTCTAGTGTTACCATAGATGTTTTCACATCAAAAATCCTTTCCCTTTCTTCCTACAGAAGTTATTTCTTTAAAAAATCTCACATTAATGCACTGCTTGCCAGTGGTTTCTTTATTAAAAGATTTTTAATATCTGATGCTTCCTTAGGGATAACTGGATTGAGAATATTTCTTTCCCTTGCAACACTAACTTGCTGATATAAGAAGCAGTTATCCAGAAATATCCTACCTGGAACTTGTAGTTGGTCACAAAATAAAGTCCTTATTAATAAGGCCTGAATTGTTTGCTTATTCTGTTAGTCTGTAAAGATGTTTATTTACTGATCATCTGGCCTGTAACATACTTTCTTTCTTGTTTTCTTCACACGGCATCAGTGTCATTATCTACTGGATATGCTTGCCTAGAATTAGAATTAGTAGAGGCATTTGATGCAAGAAAGCAGCTTATGCAGCATCAGCCAAAAAAAAAAAAAAAAAAAAAAACACTTCCACTTCACCTCCCTGTTCGTTCGAAATACCTGTCCAGCTGAGCCTTAAACTTATTTAGGCTATCAACTTCCACGACAAGGGATTGAAGTCTGTTACACCAACCAACCAACCACCCCCTGGCTAAAGGCAAATTTCTGCACGTCTATCCTACATCTGTCTTTCCTCGATTTGAATTCCCTCTCAGGTGATTATTCTGAGCAAGAGGAAGAATTCCATCAGCATTGAGCATTCTCAAACCATTCGAGGCTTTATACACCTCTATCAGATCACCTCGCTGGTGCCTTGTCTCCAGACACTGTAATTTGCAAAACTTAAGCCTTTCTTCGTAAGAGCACCCCTTTGTTCCATTCACTAATCTTGTTGCCCTTCTCTATACTCGTTCCAGCAGCTCTACATCCTTCTTGAAATGAGGCCTCCAGCCTGTATTCAGTACTTTAGGTGTGGCCTGACCATTGCTTTATACAAGGGAATAATCACCTCCTTATCCCTGCTAGAAAAATTCCTATATATCATTGACAATACACCATGGGCTACTCTTGCAGCCCGTCTGCACTGCTCAGAGAACTTCATATCTGCCTGCACAACCACCCCCAGGTCCCTTTCATTCTCTACCACTGTCAGTGTAGTACCACAGAGTTGATACGTTGCTCTGGGGTTGCTGTTTCCCATATATAGTACATTTATATTTGTCAATGTTAAACTTCATTTGCCACCTCTCAGCCCATCTGCTCAACCTGTTCAGATCCTGTTGCAGCAGCATAGTGTCAGTAGTGTCCTTGACAACCCTGCCAACCTTTGTATCATCTGCAAACTTGGACAATAAGCTTGATATACCATCATGAATATCATTTATAAATACAGAAAACAATAATGGACCCAATACTGAACCCTGAGGGTCTCCACTAATAGCATTAGTCCACAATGAGCAGTGTCCATTGATTACCATTCTCTGTCTTCTCCCCCTCAACCACCCCTTTATCCACAGCAGCAATTTGCCTCCAATGTCACACTGCTCCAATTTGTGCAGCAGTCTTCCATGTGCAACAGTATCAAAAGCCTTTCTAAGATCCAAGTATATAATATCAAAGTTATTCCCTGCATCCAGTTCTTTTGTGACTGCATCATAGTATCCAATCAAATTGTTAAGGGAAATAAAGACCTTCCCTTAACAATTTGATTTGGTTTTGTTAAGGGAAGGAAAGACCTTCCCTTAACAAAACCATGCTGTGTGTGTGAGCTATAACTGAAGTCTTGTCTAGATAATCCTGCAGTGCTTCTTTAACCAGTGCCTCCATCAATTTTCCTGGAACAGAAGTTAAACTCACAGGTCTATAATTACTTGTGTCAGCCTTTGATCCTCCTTTGTGAATTTGGGGTCACATTTGCACATCTCCAGTCTATGGGTACCTCCTCCGAGTCCAGGGAAACTCATAATTATGGCTAAGGGTTTGCTTACTTCCTTTGCTGCCTCCTTTAATATAACTGGATAGGTCCCATCCACCCCAGGTGCCTTTCTTGTGTTTATCTTCAACAATTTTTCCTCCACTATACTCTCAGTTATTACAAGATTATCTAGCTTACTGCCAGAGTTGAATACACCTCTGGCATTCCCCTCGCTGAATAACTCCTCATGTGTGAATGTCGATGTAAAATATTCATTTAGTTTGTTAGCTACCTGAGCAGGATCATCAACAGTTGACCCATCGATATCAAGTGGACCAATCTGATTCATCCAATCTGAATTTATATGCTTGTGCAATTAAAAGTGCATCTTTCCTTTTGTCATATGTATCCTTACGTACACATTATATTTACTATATTCAAATTCTATATCCAGTATATCACAGGAATGTGATAGATTGGATACAGAGTATCACATTCCTGTGATTTTGATATCCCTATGACATTCACATTTGTTGACATAATTAGTATTGTAAATTAAACAAATTTATTAACTACTTTTCTCATGCACACGAGTTTGTTTGAACTGAGCTAAGAAATTGTTTGATCAATTTTTTGAAATTGTGGAGTCTAGAATGGTTAATCATTATGTCCAAAATTGCAATTTTTTTGCAACGTATCATGGTGAAAAAAAAATATGGACCTTTTCAACCTGCTTAGTTTTAAACAGATTAATGTTACTTTTAAAATCTTTGTTTTAGAAGTAACATTCTTTTAATAATGATTTTGGTTTATGATTCTGAAGGAATGCGCAGGAGAACCTTTGTTCAAATTATACAGAGCTATTAAACAACAAGTTGATAAAGGACCTGTAGATGCTGTTACTAGTGAAGCCCGCTATTCACTTTCTGAAGAGAAGTTAATTCGTCAGTCAATTGAATACAAGGGTATGGTAAGTACCTTATAATGCTTTCAATATTGTACATCAAGAGAAACAGTTTTGAGTTTACATGAAGCTATTGTATAAAATTAAATTTGTGTACACTGAATAATTAGTATGTACAATAAAAAGCCACAAAATAACAGTATAAAACACTTAATTTTGGATTCTGGAATAGTTAATAGCTTCTTAATCCAGAGCGGCAATCCTCCCTCCCCCTTTATGTATAAAACAAAATGCTATAAACATCCTGTGAGATGGGGTTTCTGCTGGAAAATATTATGGGGATGTTTAGCTTTGTTTTGTTTAGGCTTCATATACAGTTCTAAAACTTTCACAGTGATATAACATTTGTCTGGTAAAAAAATTGTTTTATTAATTATTCTGCTAGTGTCTTCTGTATAAATTGATAAAGATTTTACTATTGGTAGTAGTAGTAGTAGAGGCATGTGATGCAAAAAAGCAAGCTTATGTAGCATCATTCAAAACAAAAAAAAAAAGAAACCAACGATTTCACACATCCATTTCCTTTAAATGTTTGTCCAGTTCCTCCTCGAATTTATTTAAGCTATCAATTCCCACAACAGATGGAACTTTGTTCCAACAATCAACTACCAGCTGACTAAAGACAAATTTCCGCACATCTATTTCATAACTGTCTTTTCTCAATTTGAATTTATGCCCTCTCGGGTTTGTGATCTGAGTAAGAGGAAGAATCCCATAAGAATTGAGCCTGCTCAACCCATTCAAGTCCTTATACACCTCATTCAGATCACCTCGCAGGTGCCTAGTCCCCAGACGTTGCAATTTGCAGAACTTAAGCCTTCTGGGTAAGACCACCAGTTTGTTCCCCTCACCAATCTTGTTGCCCTAGTAGTAGTAGTAGTAGTGGCATGTGATGCAAGAAAGCAAATGTATGAGCTTATGCAGCATCAGCCAAAAAAAAAAAAAAATCACACCATTCTCTCCAAATGCCTGTCCAGTTCCTCCTTAAATTTATTCAACCTATCAACTTCCACAACGACAGATGGAAGTTTGTTCCAGCAATTAACCACCCGCTGGCTAAAGCCAAATTTCCGCACATCTATTCTACATCTGTCCTTTCTTAATTTGAATTTATGCCCCCTTAGGTTCGTAATCTGAACAAGTGGAAGGATCCATCAGATTTCAGCGTGCTCAACCCATTCAAGGCCTTATATACCTCAATCAGATCACCGCGCAGGTGCCTAGTCTCCAGCCACTGCAATTTGCAGAACTTAAGCCTTTCTTGGTAAGAGGATCCCTTCATTCCCCTCACCAATCTTGTTGCCCTTCTCTGTACACGCTCAAGTACATCCTTCAAGTACATCCCTCAAGTACAACTACATCCTTCCTAAAATGAGGCCTCCAGACCTGTACATAGTACTCAAGGTGTGGCCTGACCATTGCCTTATAAAGAGGGATAATCACCTCCTTTTCCATGCTAGCAAAATTCCTATATATCATTGACAAAACCCCATGACCTGCCCTGGCAGCCTGTCTGCATTGCTCAGAGAACTTCATATCTGCTTGCACAATTACTCCCAGGTCTTTTTCATTTTCTACCACCTTAAGTGTAGTACCACACAGTTGGTACGTTTCTCTGGGGTTACTTCTACCCATATGCAGTACTTTGCATTTGTCAAGGTTAAACTCCAGTTGCCACTTCTTAGCCCATCTGCCCAAATTATCTAGATCCTGTTGCAGTAGCACACTGCCATTACTGTCATTAACAACTCTGCCAACCTTTGTATCATCTGCAAACTTCGACATTAAGCCTGATATACCTTCATCAATATCATTGATAAATATACAAAACAACAGTGGACCTAACACCGAACCCCGTGGGACTCCACTAATAACATTAGTCCAAGAAGAGCAGCACCCATTGATTACCACCCTCTGTCTTCTCGCACTTAACCATCCTTTTATCCATTGTAGCAACTTACTCTTAATACCATTCTGCTCCAATTTGTACAATAGTCTTCCATGCGCAACAGTGTCAAAAGCTTTCCTGAAATCCAAATATATGATATCAAAATTATTTTTTGCATCCAGTTCCTTTGTAACCACATCATAATATCCTATCATATTTGTCAGACAAGACTTTCCCTTAACAAACCCATGCTGTGTCTGAATTATTGCTGCAGTCTTGTCTAGATGATCCTGCAATGCATCTTTAACCAGCAACTCCATTATTTTACCCGGAACAGAAGTTAAACTAACTGGTCTGTAATTACTCGTGTCACCCTTCGATCCCCCTTTGTGAATTGGGGATACATTTGCACATCTCCAGTCCGTGGGAACCTCCCCTGAGTCCAAGGATGCGCTCATAATTATGGCTAAGGGTTTGCGTAGTTGCTTTACCGCCTCCTTTAATATAACTGGATTGATCCCATCCACCCCAGGTGCTTTTCTTACGTTTAACTTCAACAATTTCTCTTCCATTTTGCTCTCAGTTATTACAAAATCATTAAGCATCCTGCTACAATTTGATAATCCTCTGCCATTTTCAAACCTTAATAATTCCTCACGTGTGAATATAAATGCAAAATACTCATTCAGTTTGTTTGCTATCTGAGCAGGATCTTCAACAGTCGAACCATCGATGTCAAGTGGACCAATCAGATTCATCCCTTTCCTTTTAGAGTTTATATAAGTAAAGAAATCCTTGATGTTTTCTTAGCATCTTTTGCCAAGGATTTCTCGTAATCTGCCTTCGCCTGCCGAACCTCCTTTGTGACCTGATTACAGATTAACTTATATCTGCCATAGGCTTCTGAGTCGCTTGATAATTTATATGCATCCCATGCATTTTTCTTCTCTGCTATGAGTCTCATTAGTTCATTTGACAACAATTTAGGTATGAAACTTTTAGTAGCTTCCACAATTAATTCCTTGAATGCTTCCCACTTAGAATTTACTGTTGGTAACATCGTCAGTTGATCCCACTGTACAAAATTTAAAAACTGTCGGAGACCACTGTACTCACCTTTACGGAAGCAAAAACCCTTTCCTTTACCTCTGATGGTAATTAAATCTTTAAGTAAATCCCACGTCAGTACACTGTGATCACTGCCACCTAGTGGTTCTTTTATCTGCAAATTCCTAATACATGAATGATCACTGCTGATAACCAGATCAAGAGTATTACTTTCTCTGGTTGCCTCTCGAACATGCTGCTGCAGAAAACAATCATCCAATAAATCCACAAAAGTCTGACTAGTGTGTGTGAGTGCCCAACCCACAAGTTCCGGTCAGTATCTGGGAAGTTAAAATCCCCCATTATAAGATATTCCGATTTACTAGCCCACTCTATTTCTCTGTACAATTGTTCATTATACTCATTCGAGTCATTAGACCTATAACACACTCCTACTCTAATTTTTGCTTTCGCAGTGCTTATGTCACACCAAACTGACTCAACAGTGCCCTTCTCTATACTCACTTAAGAAACTCTACATCCTTCCTAAAATGAGGCCTCTAGACCTGTATGCACTACTCAAGGCATGACCTGACCATTCCCTTATACAAAGGGATAATCACCTCCTTTTCCCTACTAGCAAAATTCATGTATATCATTGACAATACCCCATGACCTGTCTGTACTGCTCAGAAAATTTCATATCTGACTGCACAATTATTTCCAGGTCTTTTTCATTTTCTACCACCCTAAGTGTAGTATTTCGATACAGTTGTATTTCTCAGTTTTGTTTAGGCAGCAAAAGAGATGATCATTGTAGTAAGCGTAATGTTTCACTTCAAAAATGTCTTCAAAAAACCATTATCAGGGATAGCACAGTGTAAACAAATAATTAATATAAGATATGTAATCAATATTATATACATACAAAATTTTTTCAGTATTCTCTTTGAGGATCATTCCTTTTTAATTCACTACTTAAAATGTCAGCTCAGTACAAAACAGGTATTGAACTGATATCACCTATCCTGTCTATCCTTTCTATACAGATTGTACTCCCCAAATTCCAATTCTGCACTGCTTATATATCTGTTTGACACCATGTCTCTGATATCCCAACAATATCCACCTTTGATGTCTTGACGAGCACTTCAAATTCATCAGATATATTTACTCTTCTCCTAGCATTGGTGTAGATGCAAGTATACATGCACCTATTCTTATTCTTAGTCGCCCTAACACAGCTCATATATTTATTTGTTTCATGATGACTCCCACCAGGTGCCTCCATAGCCAGGTGGGCAGGAGCAGCAGTGCGTAGCACACGCTTCTTGATTAGACTGAGGTTCGAGCCTGTGACCACCAAATACAGAGGATGCGGAAAGGTCAGGGAATGACCACCGCATATCGCCGGAGCAATATGGCCTTAGTTGCTAATGGTCCTAATGACAAATAACAACACCAACAACTCCCACCAGTCCCTGAATGCTCGGCACCCCACCCTCCTGGCCACTTCTCATTCTAATAGAAGCAGCACAAGAATCTCTTTCACCTCTGCTGCTACTGTTAATCTTTTAGTCTGCGAATCCTCCCAAGCTATCAGCTTTCTGACACACCTAACACTGCGTCTATAGCATCAGCAAACACTCTTGCACCCCTTCTATTTAATTGTATCCCATCCTTGTAGAAGCAATTTCTCCTGTTAACAAGCACAGACCATGCTGAGAAAATTTCTACCCAATGAACCTTGCACAATCTCTAAGGGGCTTGGAGCAGAAGAGGCATTCTTCTGCTCCAAGTTGGATCCATCAGTGTTGGATTCATCAACGCTGATGGATCCAACATCTCTCTCTTTTAGAACATTAGCAGAAGTCCGGTTGGACTGCCTCCTTAAAATCGACTCATGTACACCTCGTTGGTAAGCCATGTTACTTCACTTTGGTGGCAACGAATGTGTAGAGCAGTTCTGTTCAAGATGTTTGGTCAGCGTGAAGAGGAAAAGACCAAACTCTCCAGGTTATGACAACAAGACAAAACAAATGGCCTTCAGTCCCTCTCTTACAGCAGCGCAAGGATCAGGGTGGAAGCAGAGGATGCTAAGAATCTCTGGGTACGACCAGGCTCCCATGCATGGAAACTGAACTTGGCCTGTTACAATGTAAGATTGCCCATCAGTGAAGACAGGATATTAGAGCTGGAAAGGGAATTAGAAGTGAATGGAAATATCATTGACTTGGCTGAAGCAACAAGAAGAAATGAATCATTTGTAAGTTTATCAAGTGGAAATCTGCTGTACACCAATGGAAACAGTGAAAAGAATGAAGGTGTAGTTGGCTTTTTGGTCGATAAAGATATGAAAAACAACATTTTGGAATTTAAATTAAAAGTAGTAAGTCTTGACACCCTTGACACCAAGAGTGTCAAGACTTACTACTCAGGATTTCTAGTGGGTACAGACTAAAGGTTATAATGATATATGCACCAACATTGAACCATGGTGATGAAGAGGTTGGAAAAATGTTCACCAAAATTGAGAGATTTCTAGATGAACAGAAAACGCACTACACCATTGTTATGGAGGAATTCAATGATAAGGTTGGAAAGAGACAAACCAGCACAGAAAAGCAAACTATAGGAAATTTTGGAATTGGTGAAAAAAATGAAAGACTAGTGGAATTTGCAGAATCTTGAGAAATGTCAGTAATAAATTTTTTTTTTTTTTCTCAAGGAAAGGGTGAACAGAAAGTGGACATGGAAGAGCCCTAATGGATTAACAACTAATGAAATCGACTTCATCTTCACTAACAGAAGATATATTGTGAATGACGTTACCTTCCTGAACAAGGTAAATATTGGAAGTGATTACAGAATGGTAAGATGCATACTTGATACAGATGTAAGGAAAGAAAGGAAAAAACAGACTCGAGTAAAGAATATGAAGGTCATTGAGATAACAGAAAAGTAGAAAAAGCAGTATGTACTGGATCTTAACAAGTTTGAGCTTCTACAGACCTTTCAGGACCAAGAT